>NC_091126.1:35910748-36035748 GCF_040183065.1 Periplaneta americana
TGAAGTAATTCTAAAGTCATCAAAATTTATGTAGAAAAACCCATACAACTCAATATTATCGATTACTGTTTCAGTCCATTAAGTGCTTAATGATTCAGAGTCTCCATTTGGTTGCAAGGAGGAAGATTTTCGCTCCCTCCACCGATACCACCGCATTCTCATGTAGTCCGTATATACTCTAAGTATCATGTTCTCTAGTATAACGAGCGTACAGTTTTCAGCAAAGTGACTTGTTCCTATGTAATGAAATATTCCTGAGCAATATCATATTGAGCGGTTTTACGAATTCAATTTGATGTGTGGTATCTATAATTTCCAGGAAAGCTAGAACAATATGCATGGATGACAGTTAAAATATTTAATTAATTCTCCATGGGAGAAATTTGAAATTTGCATCGTGGAATCCACTGAGAGCCACTCTAATGACTTTTCGTCCTCATTACGACGTAGTCCTCGGCATAGTTCGACTCTGACCGCAGGTATGGTAAGCAGTGGACCACCAAGGGGACGTTCTGTACAGTGTCGTTCATATTTGAGTAGATTTTCATAGATATGCGCAAAATATGTCTGCCTACTCGATCGTTATTTCCAAACTCTTGCGTACACCAATAATCACGAAAAACTTGTCATGGTAATGTTAACGATGGAACACTAGAACTCCCGTCTGCAGTCAGAAGAGAGCACATGAGGTAGATAAGCTGGTTAGCTTTGGCTGACTTTTCTACGACCGCACCCAGAACGGTTCCTCACATTTTGGCCCTTTACGAAGAATTATTTCATATCTCTGGAAACGATTTTTGAATGACGTTATGTGCGTAGGAGTCATATGACAGGTGAACTTTTGCGAAAGATGACAGATCAGTAGTGAGTGATTTCATAGTCAGAGGCAGAGGTCTGCTTCGGACGTTTTCGCTCGAGCGCCAAGTAGTTCATAGCATAATACGATAGGTAGCGCACATGCATGATGGGTAAAATTGTCGCGAGCAATAAATCCTCGAACGTTATAAGCCGAGCGTTAGGCATTCGTTCTTGTTACAGTGATGAACTGTGTAGTAACTTCATAGATGTTTATCATTTCAAAATTTTGCAGTGTTTAACTAACCTCTCCATAGTACAACTACAAAACTTGCTTTAAAATGTACCGGTAATATAAATGTTGTAGGCAAATGTTTTTTTTTTTTTTTTCCACCCAGGAGCGATTTTGTTTTTACCACATCTGATAGATGTTATTGGATGTAAATGCAATTATTATAAACGGAGAACACAATCACGATATTGCAAGAACCGTATCAAGTTTTCTAGTAATAATAATAATCTTTAATAATTAGTGTATCAATCTTTGCGTCTGTAACAGTTGTGCAGCATGATTATTCGTTTTATTATATTTCCTGTGACGTTATCTCTGTACTAATATTGTTATTAACCTACTGCTATATCAATAATATTTTGTAAAACGTTTCTACATCGTCGCAGTATATAGGCGGAACACTATGTATGGACCTGTCATATTATATATGTGGTAAATCAAATATTGAATAATTATTAATTAGGAATAATAACTGTATATCGAAGTTTTTCATACTATTTTATTTACAACAACTTCATGTTACTGTTTTGGTACGTTCCATTAGACTGTTCCATTAACGTTTGTCATAAACGCAGAAAATAAAGCCTTATTTTTACCGTGTGGGCAAAACATATGTGTATCATATCTGTCGCCTTCCATACAGGATGACATGTCGGTGAGATGACCTTGAACTGTGCTTCTATTTATTACGAGCGTATCACGACCGATCTTATCTCGCTCGAGGGTGTGATATTCGACCGAGTTCAAGCGAGTGATTTAACTCCAATGCAGCACTCTGGACTCAGAGTGCACGATGTTTCGCAGCAGCAATGACCAAGAAAATCTAACCTCTTTGGAAGGGGTACATTACCACCCTTTTCGATGACACGTATAGTTAGGTGGAAATAACAGAAGTCTGCAAAATACGTGGTTTCGTTATTTCGAAAAATGCATCTTCTGTGTACTTAATAACACTGGTACAGCTCGGATGGGATTAATTTGTATCAAAAGGGGGGGGGAGGCGGCTTGTATTGAATTCTAGTTTTGTCGTATAAATGTGCAGATATTTGATCCGGACAAAAGTAACACTGTGTAATTAAAAATAATGGAGATAATTATTACAGTTTTGGTACAACCACTGAAGATGGGGGAGCATAGCCCCCGAAACATGTATGGTTTCTAACCAGTTTTATTATTTTATTTATTTTATCAATAAATAGTGTTCAGACAACTGTAATAATTATCTCCATTATTTTTAATCTTCACTTATGAACACTGTTGTATTTTGACCTTTTAAGTATTTAATAACTGTATAATTACTTTGCAGAACGAAAAGTTCCATTTGTTGGGATCAAATTTGTACAAATTTGAAGGATAAAGCTAAAATTAGTTCCATCATTTATTACTGCTTTCTTAAATTGATGTAGCATATTGGGAATTAAATAATTGGCTTTCCCAAAACACGTCACGAAATGTTTAATATAAAACAATTTTATCTAGAAAAGGAAGCAAAAAAGGAGCGAAACTGTATTAAACATTTTTGTTTGAAATGTCTATAATAATAATAATAATAATAATAATAATAATAATAATAATAATAATAATAATAATAATAATAATAATAATAATAATAATAATAATAATAATAATAATAATAACAATAACAATAACAATAATAATAATAAAAATCCGAGGGGCCAAGAACGACCAGCCGACTGCTGGCCTCACGGCCACATGCCGAAGCAGGGGTGGACGATCATCCAACCAGAATGAAGGTATCGTGTGGTTAGCACGATGAGCCCCCAGCCGTTATAGCCGGTTTGCGTAACCGGATTTCGCTTCCTATCGTAGCTCCCCAAGTGCATCACGATGCTGGGTGGGCACCGGTCCCATACACTGGCCGAAATTTCATGAGAAAATTTCTTCCCCCATGAGGACTCGAACCAGCGCGCATTCCGTAACGGGAGTTCCAGGCAGGATGCCTTAGACCACGACGCCACGGCGCGGGACCTCAAAGAATAACTCCTTGAAATTAATTACGGTTTACTCTGTGTAGTGAGTACGGTATGCTTTAAGTTAGTGTGCTTCTCAGAATCCCATTTGACGCATATATTTTGTGCTATTAAGGTTATAGTTCAGTGTGAGGAAATGTTCCGTCTTAATTGAAAGTGCGATTCGTGATTTCCCGACCTCAGACGTTCCTATATCAGCATCAGTATCAGAATTCCGTTTTACCCCGAAGATTTCACCTGAACTTATTTCTAATTATTGAAGTTAATAGAGGAAATGAGGTGAAGGTGGAGTGTGTTCGTGGAATGAAAGAGGGAAATGGGAGTACCTTGAGGAAAACTATTTGCCACGTCTGCTTTGTTCACCACAAATTACAACACTGTATCGACGCGCGTACCTGGACGGAAGACCAATGCTCAGACGCTTGAGTCATAGAGCGGCTTCACCAGTGGTAGGAATGAAATGAGGGTTGAGAAACTTACTTGCTTATGGCTTTTAAGGAACCAGGAGGTTCATTGCTGCCCTCGCATAAGCCCGCCATCGGTACGTATCCCGAGCAAGATTAATCCAGTCTCTACAATCATATCTCACCTCCCTCAAATCCATTTTAATATTACCCTCCCGTCCACGTTTCGGCCTCCCCAAAGGTCAATTACCTTCCGGTCTCCTAACGAACACACTATATGCATTACTGAATTCGCCCATACATGCTACATTCCCTGCCCATCTCAAACCGTCTAGATTTAATTATGTTAGGTGAAGAATACTTTGCGTGCATTTCTGCGTTGTGTAACTTTCTCCATTCTCCTGTAACTTCATGTGTCTTAGTTCCAAATATTTTCCTCTGTTCCTATCTCAAAGTGAGTGTTCAAATTTCACAACCATATAACTGGTAATATAACTGTTTTATAAATTCTAACTTTCAGCCTTTTCGAGAGCAGACTGGATGACAAAAGCTTCTCAACCGAATACAGGCATTTCTCATATTTATTCCGCGTTTAATTTTCTCCCGACTTTCATTTATATTTGTTACTGTTGCTCGAAGATATTTGAATTTTTTCCATCTCTTCAAAGGATAAAGTTTCCAATTTTTATATTTCCATTTCGTATAGTATACTGGCCACGAGGCATAATCATGTACTTTGTCTTTTCAGGATTTACTTCCAAACCTATCCCTTTACTTGCTTCGAGTAATTCCCGTTTTCCCCCTAATACTTTGTGAATTTTCTCCTAACATATTCACGTCATCCGCATAAGCAGCTGATGTTAACCCTTTCAATTCCAAATCCTCCCGATTATCGTGGACTTTTCTAATGATATATTCTAGAGCAGGTATGTTCAAAATTGTAAAAGCCCCGATTACACGGATGATGCTGCACTGCATAACACACACTGTGTACGGGCTGGGTTCTGCAACTACATTGCAGCACCGCCCGTAGCATAGTTCTTACACTCTTACAAATACGGATAATAAACTGAATTTGAAAAAAGAAAGAGTATACACTGCAATATTCAGTTATTACATTATTTATTATATTTAATATAGTTATGATATAATAATATCATAGATAATAACATTTTCATATTCCACCATATAGTCTACTTTGCGGTCTATTCAACATCTGCATTCTTTTCTGCAAGTAATCGGGAATCTATTTCCAACGAATTTACTGCAATGCGCTAAAGATGCTCATCTGTTAATCGGGACCTATGTTTGGATTTAGTAACCTTCATTCTCGAAAATAATTGTTCGCACAAATATATGTAGAGGCGAAGGTAGCTAACATAGCGGCAACGAATAAGCTCATCTTGTAATATTTAGTTTTGTTCATTTTTTAAATAATTCTATGCTTTTAAAGTCATATTCTCTGCATTTAGTCCTGAATTCTACGTTACTTAGTAAATCAATTAACTCGTCCTGGAACTGCACTCTCACGGATTGTACTAAATTTATGAAAAGATTAACAAAAATACTGATATCACTCTCCATACGTCTAAAATCACTAAATCTATGTCCTGTGAATTCACATTTGAACTGTTGCAGTACAGAGACATAATTAACTATATTTTGTTCAGGAACCATACATCTCTTTACAAGTTCACCATCCGTGAAGGGTTTTAGTGCCTTAGCTAATTCCCTACATACTACATAGGATAACTTGCTCCAAAACATAGACTCTGAATTATTGTTCGACTCTCTTCAGTGTTTGGCCTTTCATGAAGTGCTTTCAATTCTTGAAGCTGTAGTGCACGTTGCACCCCTGAAAAATTATTTTATCAAAATATCTATTTCTGCTGGAATAAAATCACCACAATAATAATAATAGGTCTAATAATAATAATAATAATAATAATAATAATAATAATAACGTTGGTATATGAAAGTAGGCTATAATTACAGAAAACAGCTTCTCTGACACTTCCGCATGTTCTGGGTAGCAGAGCCTATAATGTAGTTTTATGTTGCTCAGTAGTATTCTGACAGTACCTTACAATATAGCAATCACTTTCCATTTTCATCGAACGTACAACAAAAATAGGCTTCCTCCCACACTGTACGGAATGATCGTTTGCTTACAGAAGGTTTTGACTGTGTCATTGTCCCGCACTGTTCGTGCGTTTACTAAGTACTTGAACTGCCTTCTGCAGCCATCCCTCGAGCTTCGAACGGGGAACAGCACGCGCTACATTCGAAGGTTGTGATTACAGAACGTAATCGGGAGTCAGAGAATGAGCATACCTGTTCTAGAGCAAAATTAAAAAGTAAAGGTGATAGTGCATCTCCTTGATTTAGCCCTGAGTTGAGAAACTACGCCTAAATTTACTCTGTATGTTAATAACATCAATGGCAAAGACGCTAGTGTGACGCTGTGTGAATTCCGCAGTCATTTTTTTTAGTCGTTGGCATTATGACGTCCCATGTTCTTTTAGTTGTCGCGTCGACCTGCTGTAATGTCGCGCGTATGTGTGGATTCATGTGTACTTAGGCCGAAGTTCTTCATGGTCTCTAAATGTGACATTTTACGTGCACGGACTGGTGAATGAGGAAAAGGACATGAAGTATTATTAGCTCTTAGTACTTGGTAGCACACATCAAAATCTTGCGATTGTACCTACACGAAAAGCAAAAAATATATATGAAAGGTACTGAAGTATATGTGTGAAAGGAAAGCAGAAAGAGCTTGCATCTCGACAAGAGTGGTACAGTATTCGAGTACAACGCTTCAGGAATGAAAGCTTATACGTTGGGGACGGTTTTGAAATTCAGACTAATTCCAAAATAAATTATTTAATTGCAGCTCACATCGCTACATTTAAGGTGTACGACATAATGAAGGTAAAAATTTCACTATAAATTTATTATGCATAATCTCTGTCGTCCACGGTTAACACTACGGCGAAACTGCGTAGCTTTATCGTTAAGGGGAGAGGATGGTATTTTTTGGTGAAAAATGAGTAAATTTTCAAAAACAAAATTCTTTAAAATACTCTGTGATATGTGTGGAATGCATAGCATAACATTTTGTGGGTATTTGTGCCCTTATCGGATGTTGAGTCGCCATTTTTAAACTTCCTGCGTTATGGATTTTTTAATCACTCGCCCACTTTTATTGTTGTTTCCGGTAAATTAAATTTTCAAAAATATGTTTTATTTTTCTTTAAAATATCCCTTGATATGTATGTGTGGAATGCATTGCATAACATTTTGTTGGTATTTGTGCCCTTATCGGATGTTGAGACGTCTTTTTTAAACTTCCTGTGCTATGGATTTTTAAATCACACGCCCGCTTTTATCGGTTTCCAGAAACTTCATTTTTTTTACTACATTTCCAGACAAAAATGGGTATAATTTCTGAACTGTTAAAAATACATGCATGAAATTTAGAACATACATTCTTTATACTCTGTAACAGAATTTTGTTAATTGATTTCATTTTAAAAATACGTCCGTTTGTTTGCAAGAAGGAAATCAGAAAATTATTAAATTTTAATTGTTTATTTTACAAACGTAGGGACTAACATCAAAATTCTGTTACAGTTTGTAGAACATGCTTTTGGAAAGACATTGCAAAAAACTGTTTGAGTCTATCTTTAAAAACGGTTTAGATATGTCGGTTTTAGTACAATCCTGCATTGGGTATATTTCTTTTTTCAAATTTGGGCTCCCAAATATATATTTTTTTCAAAATAATTTTATTTGGTTGAGTTGCCACAGCTATGAGCTCTCTACATAGAAAAAAATAATATTTTACACCAAATAGGAAAAAAGTTTTAAAAAATACCATCCTCTCCCCTTAAACAGAAGTCATGGTACTGAGTTCTAATCACGCCCAGAGCTTCAAGTTATCTTCGTTGTCAATGTGATGTTCCGCGTTAACATAGATGGAGGCTCAATGTCGTGCTGAGCCCACGTCGCAGAAGTCCTGCCATGTGTATGTATGTCTAATGTCAGATAAAAATACAAACAGGAGGTCAAGGCTCTTCAAGCACTGAAGCCCATAGACTTCTGTTTCCTGTTATCTTTAAAATTTTCGGTTGTTGTCAAGGATTTGAAACCACCGTATATACAGAGTGTCTCTAAATTAGACCATCAGAATTAGGGAGCAGATAGATAACTTTCGTGGAAGCATATTTTGTTAGAGTCGACGGCAATTCGGAAGGTGGTAGTCTGCTAGCGTTTGCGTCGAGAGAGACAGAGAGAGCAAGGCAGCGTATACTCTTTCTTTTTTTTTTTTTTTTCATGGAGTGCAGTTTCATAGAAAGGACTTTGCCGACAGACCTTCTACTGCCCACTACTAATTGGTTGTCATAAATAAATGTCTTCCTTGCTGTGACGGAAATCTTGTCTTCTCTTGTTAGTAACCAATCACAACCCTCGTTCAGAAGAATTGGCAGGTTCCCGTCAAATCCACGTGGAGGCAGAGTTGTCGCATCTTTTCCGAATTCCAAGAATCCCGTCGTCTCAATTCAAGGGTCACCAGGATTGTGGCAACTGTGCAATGTTGGGACGAGGGGACAGGGTGGAATTGTCAGAGGTGTTTGTGTAGGAAGTCATAAATCTGTAAGTGGGTGTTCAAAGGAGCCACCGAACTGCACTCCTTGAAATAAAATACACGTGCAATACAAATAGCGCAGGAGAGAATTTAAATTATCAAAAGACAATAATGACCTTAGCCGTTAATTACTGTAAGCATGACACCAAACAAACCCTCTTTTCTTCACTAACAATATTCTTTGCACGGTTCTCAGTCCCACAACACATGCTTCTGCAGTCGTTTCTTGCGCGTTGGCAACGTTGCAGCCAGTAACAAGATGGCTGGCAGCGTTCTGCTCATCAATGTTTTTAAAATAATTATACGCCTTAAACACTATTTTCCGCGCCTGCCTGTGCAGTACTTGTCTTTTTACAGTCTCTTCTTTCATTTATTTATCTTGCGCACACATAGTAAATGTTAGTAGTTCTTATTCAGTGTATTGAAACACACACATGAACAAACGAACTCGAGAAGTACTTGTTACTGACTGATTCCGATTGGTTCTACTGTACAAGCTTCAGACGTCACATACCAGAAATTCTACGGGTCATATAGCAGCCGACCGCCTTCCGAATTGCCGTCGACTCTAAGGAACCCATTAGCTGCGATGCTTCGTTTCATTGCAAGAAGGAGGGGACGGATAATCACTCTTTTCAGTCCAAGAGGGATGCCATTACTATTATCAGTCGGTTTCTTTAAATCCGGAGCCCAGTATCATTTGGCATCGATTACAGCACGTTTGTTTACTTCCATTGGTACGACCTCTTGTTAGCCGTGTTATTCGTCTACTTAGTTTAGTACTTGTACTGCACTCATTCTGTTGTAATGTTCAGCACAGTTTGATGCGTCGTTGGTTTCGTTTTCCTGTACGTATTTTTTCTTTGTTTGGATTAACACACAATCATGTGACACAATCGCTTGTTATTTGCACATACTTTATCCCGACCTGTAATTCCTTCTTGCACTGAAACGAAGCGTCGCAGCCCAGGGGTTCCTTAACAAAATATGCTTCCACGAAGGTTGTCTATCTCCTCCTTAATTTTGTCGGTCTAATTTAGATACACCCTGTATAGAGTAGAAGTGAAAAAACCCTACAGATATTCAGAGAGAATAGCTCATATTGTATGTAACACCGCGATATTGGTGGAAAGTCCATAGTTTTCTCAGAAAGAATGTTTTTCCCCAAATATTTAACATATTCTTATTCGGTAACTATTGCGAGTAGGGTCGTGATTTTTTGTCCATATTGATATAAAATCTAATAAAGAATTATGTCATCCTTCTGGGGTATTCCAATAACGTGGGCGGTTTTCGTGTAAATTTAATTTAAAACAACTAATTTTGAAGCCACTGGCCGATGCAACAGCTTGCAATACTGTGGCCAGAAAGGGAGATGGGAGGTAGTTCACTAGGGCAGACAGACCTAAGTTCGTTGACCTCTTACATCTGTATTACGAGAAGAAAGAGCAGTGTGTTAGCGGCGATGTTGCCAGACTGGTGAAACTCATAACTAAATTTTCTAATTAACAGTCCACACCTGTGAAGTAACGGTCAGCGCGTCTGGCTGCGAAACCAGGTGGCCCGGGTTCGAATCTCGGTCGGGGCAAGTTACCTGGTTGAGGTTTTTTCCGGGGTTTTCCCTCAACCCTATACCAGCAAATGCTGGGTAACTTTCGGTGATGGACCCCGGACTCATTTCACCGGCATTATCACCTTCATATCATTCAGACGCTAAATAACCTAGATGTTGATACAGCGTCGTAAAATAACCCAATAAAAAATCTAATTAACAGTGCATTGAATCACATAACTAAATATAGATTTTCATTCATTTAAGTGTACCCCATCGTTATTTTCAATCTGCAGGGTTATTTCGCTTCCACCCTGTATATAATTTGTTAGTAAGTTAAACCCATGGACTACTCTATTTCACCATTGAGGTTACTATATCTTTTGAATTTATTTGGTGTGATTGCGAAATATTTGTTGAGAATGTCATTTTATGCAGGTGATAATAGAGGATCATTAATTGTCAAATGCTTGTTATTTTCATATTTATATTCGGCATTTTAACATTAATTTTTTGGAATGCTCGTCTTTAAGCAATGTTAAACAGGTAATTTCACAAATATTGGTGATGTAGTTATTTTTATGAACTTCGCTGTCATTACTCTGTACTATTAGTAGCTTCTCATTTATTATTCCATCGAGGACACCATTTCAATGGAACAGCTACGCGCTATACTTTCATCCCACACAAACGTGTGGGAGTACATTATATGACGTATATGACGTATATTATATACAGTAACTCCAAAGTTGTAGCAGAAAAGCTGTCATAAGTAAAACATGTCACTGTGTGTTTAAGTGAGCACAAACATCACTTTCTGAAGATCCATTGTGAGGCAAGAAATATTACTGCAAGGAAGCTGTGAAGCACTAGCATCAGTCTTCAAAAGATTTTGTGCACTCTGTTCCCTTCTGTGATGAAATTCAAGCGTATATTCAGACGGCAAATTTCAGTCTTTTATGTTTACGTTTAAACTATCACCTCTTTTGCTTGTATCGTTTTTTGGACGTGAGAAAGACACGTAGAAAAGCTTTCAGAAAATCCCTCTGTAGTGAATAAAAATTGCTGAAAAATCAGTGTACATCCTTTTGTAACTTACATAAGTACGGAATATAATTAAGTCGAAATAAAAAATACGTTGCTCTTAAGTAGTGGCTAACTGGAAAACTTCTGTGCTATTTAATGTTCAGTCTGTATTCACCATTGTTGACGCGCGTCTTGTTTTCTTATCGCAGAGTATGGTAACACCTTTTTTCATTTGAAAGAGAATTTCTAATTTTTTCACCACGTGAAAACATATCCATCAAATTAGCATCTAATAAAACTTGCTCTAAACTGGAAAATTTGGTACCGCAGCTTTCATCTGTCTCGTTACGGTGATAATCAAATATACATGTTGCCAACATATGGACATGACGTTTACCTATGACGTTATTAGGAATTTTTTTTCTCTCTCCCTCTGTCGTTGTCAACATTATTGGGAGGTATCGCCACTGTTATTGATACAGCGTCGTTAAATAACCAACTAAAGAACAAAAAAACTGTTATTAACAACGTTAGACGGGTTTGATGAGGGGATATATTAGTGTCAATTAGGCGCACTGTCGATTTCAACGATATTCCCTGTATAACATCATATTTCTTCTTCATTTTGCTGTGATAACGTGTTCTGTTATTTTCGAAATGGTGAATTTTATTTCAGTTCATACTCCATAAACCTTGTATACCTTATTTTATTTCAAGGAGTGCAGTTCGGTGGCTCCTTTGAACACCGAACTGCACTCCTTGAAATAAAATAAGGTATACTTGACTAGTGCAGTGAAATATTAGAGAATATAGTGACGAATTTTACTAGCAACATTTCTAAACTGGAGAATTTGGTACCGCAGCTTTCATCTGTGCCGTTACGGTGATAATCAAGTATACATGTTGCCAACATATGGACATGACGTTTACCTGTGACGTTATTAGGAATTTTTTTTCTCTCTCCCTCTGTCGTTCTCAAAATTATTGGGAGGTATCGCCACTGTTATTGATACAGCGTCGTTAAATAACCAACTAAAGAACAAAAAAAACTGTTATTAACAACGTTAGACGGGTTTGATGAGGGGATATATTAGTGTCAATTAGGCGCACTGTCGATTTCAACGATATTCCCTGTATAACATATTTCTTCTTCATTTTACTGTGATAACGTGTTCTGTTATTTTCGAAATCGTGCATTTTTATTTCAGTTCATACTCCATAAACATTGCACTTGACTAGTGCAGTGAAATATTATAGAATATAATGACGAATTTTACTAGCAACATTTCGATTCTCTTCTGTTTCACAATGCTCGGTACGGCCCGATCACTCGTGGCGAGCGTGTAGTGACGCTGCTGTACGATCAGCATTATCCAGGTTGTTCCAAAACTTGAAACATAGAAATATATTTGAACAGTAACGATTCTTAGATTGTTATGGTCGAGTTTTTGGCGAGAGCAATATAAATTCATAAATTAAAGCGACATTGCGTCTTTCTTCAGATACACCATTGTAAGTAGGTACTGCACCCCATTTCAAACATCTCTCTTATGAAATGGATGTGTGATGTGGTGTTCTTTTAGGCACTACACTGTTCTATATGAAACGTAATTTTTCTTCATATTGACCATATTGACACTTTACACTTTATCCTTTGAATGGTATATTCATATATTAGTTCTTATGAAAGATATAAGCCTATATTTCTCTCTATTTCATAAAGTGAGAAAAGTATGTCAATTTTGCACACCAGTTGGAATACACATTTCCGTATTTCAGATTTTTTTCTGAAGAATTTTTATTCCTCTAACATGATATAATCGATTATAATGTAATTTCATATACGACTTCATCTTATTTAAAAAGTAAAATTAAAAAGAATCATTAGTAATGGATTCCAGGCGACCAGTGAGATCCGGAATTTCGTAAAAGCTATAATGACTGCCTTGCACAATGCGTCACTGACCAGTTCTGACTTTCCTGTGTGTTCTTATCCGACCAAAACATTACTGTCTCAGCCGGGGAAGGTGGAGTTGGCAGTTGAGAGGTAGTCTGTAGTGACTCGATTGATTTATTAGTGCCCAGGTCTGATATACAGGATTCGGAAATTGATTCTGATCAAATTCAGCATGCTGTGCTTAAGTGACTCTGAGGTTTAGAAATATAAGAATAACACAGAATAAGCCTTGAACAATGAAATTCATTGGCACCGTTATTACTTAGAAAATAAAGTTTCAAGTAATCCCCTTGGTATTTTTGGTGTGTTGCAACTTTACCCGGAAATTATTCCTGACATGTTGCAGCAAACCTGAGGTTTCGCTGATTTCTTAGACTTCTGCTTGGATCCTGTTTTTTTTTTTAAGATTCTTGTTACCGTGTGGCCTAGTTTGAAACAACCTTTATTTCAGGTATCCCCACAGAAAAAATAAAATCAGCAGCTGTAAGGTCTGGAGATCGAGTCGGCCAATTGTTATTGCCAATGAAGCTTTCAGGGAAAGGATTTCTCAACAACCGCAGTGTATGTATCTCTGGCAGTATGAGCCGTAGCTTCATAGCTCCTTTGTTTAGTGCGTCTCTGAATAATATATGTAATATTTGCCGAAACCTTTTACCATTCACTGTACTAAGTTTCTCATTTTCGTCTTGAAAATGTAAGAAACAGTGATGACTCCAGCAGAATCAGAATATCATAGGTCAACTTTTCACTGTGTATTGGCTGTTCATGCAATACGTAGAAGATGTTTAATTGAATAATTGGCCAGACCAAAGTTTTAACTCTCATTTGAGGATGTGAGCGCAACAGTGGCCTAACCTTCACCAATGCGAAAAATTAAATATTGAGCCTTCTGTTGATTTTGACGTGAACTACCTACGAAGTGGAATAGACCAATTCACCATCATATAGCTTGTTAGGAAGCATGTAATTTTTCCCCTAAAATATCCCTTATATATAACTTTATCTTGCTTTTTCAACATTAAAAAAATTGGACCAAGGTAGTCTGTGAATCCCTCTACATGTTGGCATCACTGTTTTTACTAGGAGATTTTATTACACTTTACTTTACCCTACTGTGTACACTCCAATAAGTAATGATAATAAAATGCTTTCTAAAGTATTTATCTTGATATATCAAAAACAAATATTTGCTGGCTACATCCTCGTTCATGCCAACCATTCAATTGTGCTTGCTCTCACTTCATTTTACAGTTCTACCAAACTCGTCAAGCTGGAAACGGAAAATCGTCGTAATTAATTAATATTTGAGGAGAAAAATTCGCTCCGGCGCCGGGGATCGAACCCTGGTCCTTGGTTCTACGTACCAAGCGCTCTGACCACTGAGCTACGCCGAATTCAATCCACGGCACCGGATCGAATTCCCCTCCTTCAATGTTTCCCTTTATGGCCTGACTCCAAGTTAGGCATATATGTTGACGTATATGTCCAATGTCAACTGCCATTATACTAGGAGCGCACTCAGTTGAGTGACTTATTTGGCCGGGATTCCGCAGTTAAGTGCACAGTAATCTGTACAGACATGTGCACTGATAGGTATGAGAATATTAAAAATTTATTAATTTGTAATACAGAATAATATCTGTAATATTGACAATTAATATTTGAGAAGAAAAATTGTCAATATTACAGATATTATTCTGTATAACAAATTAATAAATCTATAATATTCGTCGTAATTAAGTTATTTCAGGCCTCATATCAATTTCCGGATAAGATTGTAACAAACCATAAGATACCGGGAGGTCATTTGAAATGTGCCGTTTCCGAAAACAATTAATAACATACCAATAAATTGCATTGTTCAGGCCATATTCCGTGTTCTTTTTATATCTCTAAACTTTGTCGCTTTAGACAAACTTGCTGAAATTCGTCAGGACCAACTGTCTGACCTGTATTTTAATTTAAAATAAAGACTCGTTAATTTTTGTTTTAACATTTATTAGACCTAGGTCATGTGCATCACTTCCAGAGCCATTGACGTAGCTCAGGCCGAAGCGCGTTTGCCTGCTGATCCGAAGTTGCGCTCAGACGTAGGTTACATTCCCTCTTGGGCTGTTTACCTGGTTGGGTTTTATTCCGAGGTTTTCCCCAGCTGTAAAGCGAATGTCAGGTAATCTATGGCGAATCCTCGGTCTCATGTCACCAAATAACATTTCGCTATCACCAGTTACATCGACACTAAAAGTCAACCTGGTTGGCGAGTTGGTATAGCGCTGGCCTTCTATGCCCAAGGTTGCGGGTTCGATCCCGGGCTAGGTCGATGGCATTTAAGTGTGCTTAAATGCGACAGGCTCATGTCAGTAGATTTACTGGCATGTAAAAGAACTCCTGCGGGACAAAATTCCGGCACATCCGGGGACGCTGATATAACCTCTGCAGTTGCGAGAGTCGTTAAATAAAACATATCACCGACACTAAATAACCTAGTAGTTGATATAGTGTCGTTAATTAATTAAGTTAAAAAATAATTTCCACATAAACTAACTGAATATTGTACAAATTCCAACAAATAGTTTAAGAGAAATCGCTGTACACACGACCGAAACGTCTTCCGTGCTGTGAAAAACCTATAGAGTATTTCCGCGAAAACCTTGAATGAATGTTTTTGCGGCACCACAGTGGGCCGTATATATATTTTTTTGGATATTCCAGTTATCGTAGAATGAGAAAGAAAAATATTATTGTCTGTGAAAAACAAATACTTATAAGAATAATAATTTCTGGCACATTGTCTTTTATATTATTAGTCTTGTGATGCAGGTTGCTTGATAGAGATTTCGATATGATGCTCTTGCGTTGCTTCGAAGATATCTATATTTAATGTTGCGTTGCAAATCTCTCCATCTCTCTTAATTGTGCAATCACTAAATAGGGGTCAGCATCACACTGCGCCCTCTGAAGGATCGAATATCAATTATACTTGATTGCCTTGGTTTGTCTATCAGAATGCAATCAATCTGAACGCATGAACAGCCGTCGTGCTCAGCGAGCGAGCGCTCCTTAACTCCAGCGCCTCAGTACGTCCGCGGTCTGGTATGGCTTCGGCGACCTTTATGCTGGCAAGTGATTGCGGAATGCTTTTCCCTAAGTATTGCTAAATTTTCTCCCACAATTTACGTTCTCGAAAAAAAAAATCGAAAAAATCGAAAGAGGAGAATTGGGAGGGCAAATTTAAAAGGTACGCAAAACGCGTCCTTGCAAGGGGTTCGGGGTTGTAAGAAACTAAATATGTGAGCTCCAAGCCTGTTGGCCACTAGTCTCACTCCGGTTTACGCTACTCCACTGAAGTTCTAGAAAATTTTGAAGGGGAAAAGCCGAAAATGGACGTAACCTCTTGGTACCACATACGCGAGGGGACTGAAATGTGATCAAGTGATGACAAACACTGCTCCGCCGATTTAGTAGAATGCTTTTGAGTCTAAAGAGAGCTGAAAACAGTACAACGTGATAGGTTGTTATGACGATAATCCAAGCCCCCGTATACTGGTAAGGCATCGTGTCATAAAACGTTCACCTCTCAGTATTTTTGACAAAGCAAAAATTATTCAACGCCTAGAAAACAGCGCAAATATTGAGGATATTGCTGGAGAGTAGGCCTATAAGGTAATATTTGTTTGCTCATTTGTTTATTTACTTATGTATTTATATTTGTTTGCTTGGTTTGCTTACTTCTTTCTTTATCTATTAATTAAGTAATTTATTTATTCATTCATTTCTATTTATTATTGGATTTTATAGATAGATACATTCTAGGAAATGAAATTAATTTATATTAACGTTGTATCAGATTCACTTTCATAATTAATTAACAACTCTGAAATTACCATTCCCGTAGGATCGATGTTTTACTGTCCATAATATTCCTCGACTTTCATTGCTCTACCAAGACTAGACTACATAGTCTGGTCTTGGCTCTACCTAATAGACGATCGAGAAAGCGACACTAATAGCGCCTGCAAAGCCGAAAACCCGCAGGACTATGTTGTCTACGTCGCGTTGTTGATGTAAAGACTGCTTTGAGTATTTCAAGACATCGGGAGTGGTCAACTCTCGAACGTCAAGCAGCCTTGAATCGTCACAGTTGTTGATACTCTCAAACCAGACTGAACTTTTATGTTTTGGCAACTTTTATATATGTATAAACAATCAAGTAGCCTATTTGATGCATCATCTCTACCTTTCAGTGTATAATAATCCGTTCCCCAATCTTTATTTAATTACTAGGCCCTTATTAAAAGGCTAGGAAATTTTTTTCGTATTTTTCAGATCAAATGTACAATCTCAAAAAACGTTATCTTTTATGTTTCTTAGAAATGCAAATGTATGTGAGAATTGTTTTTCATCTATGTACCTATATAATCACAGGTAATATCTGATAATAAAACCAGAAGATTTTGATAACTAAAATACTGTTTTGTTTTGTCTTTTTGTCTCAATGAAACATCTCTAATGTTATTTATTTCAATTATACAGGGACATCATTTTATTTTTACTAACATTTCTAATATTAACCTGGCTATAACTTTGGATCAACGATTAAGAACCGGAAACACCGTTTACTACCTCCTTTCACGACTGGAGTTCGGTCATACTGGCGTAATATACAAACAAATCGCTTTACTATGTATAGGAGGGAAGAAAAGTAGTTCATCCATTTACGTAAACTAGGAAATATCGCGATTTTGAGTTTGATAATTTTCATTAGTTTTTTGTTTAATCAAAATACAGTACAGTATTAACAATGAGTGTTTTTACTCACGAACTGCGCTTTCCATGTGGACGTATTTATTATGCAGTGTATATTATACTGTCCACAGCACATTAGCATACACTATAGAGAATGAAGTTCAATTGAAAAATAATCATAATATGGATATTTAAACACATTTTTGAAAATGGTGGCCGTTCATTTCGATACAGGCTTCAGTTCTAATGTGCATATTATCGCACTATAGACTATTGTACGTAATTCCAATTACCAAGTTCGTACTTCGTATCAGTAACTCATGTTGAAATAATTCTGTACCTACTCTATAAAAGAGACCTTCCGTATTTTAAATTCAATCTTCACTTCTGCCCGATCCGAAAAGATAAAATTACTCAGACATGCTATCTACTGTCCGTCCAAGTGGTTGCGTCGCAGCGTCGTAGAAAGGAAGGAAATCACGTGACAGTTAATTACTTAACGAGGCCCTTTTATTTAAGTTATTTTAAACAGTTGTATGGGTATAATATTACATAGACGTCCAATTCCTAACAGAAATTAATGTTCTCAGAAAAGAGCTAAGACAGCCCAGCCACTAGCATTTACAGAGAGACGAATAGAAGCAGGTGGGGGAAACCGGGATGCGACGTAGGCAAATGGAAAATGATGCAATACTGTATTAAAAGCTTTTTCGTCACTGGAAAACGCGAACATATTTTTGGAACGTACTGTTTACTATGACCGTAAGGCTACTATGACTATATGCGGTCTTGGATCTGTGTGGAGGACGGTTGAACTTCATTAGTAGAAGAGGTGGGAGTGAAGTACATTCAGAAACTCAGGTACAATAAAAATTGAAGTAAAAATAAAATGATGTCCCTGTATGTTATTCATTTACGAAATCTTTCCACGTCGACCAAATGCTATTTCGAGAATGATGAGCAAGACTCGAATTGCACGAGAGTTACGAGACGAGACTCGAGAGACAAGTGCATGGATGGGCAATTCGTGCTCCCAAAGTGCTAAAAAACCTTGAAAGAGATAAAGGCAGACGGAGCCAGCCACAGCAGTTACAAGTTTTTTTTTGTAGTTTCGCTGCAAAAGCCACGGTGCGCTCTGGCGGTTCATGCAGGTGATCGTGATATCTATTCCATGATTTGAATTTCAGAATGACGCTGGTATAATAATTACAGTAATTTTAGACAGACTATACCTGAACACATAACAAAAGGATATTATTTTCTAGCTTTGTAAATTAGTTTAGTACTGGAAACACAAACTGAATACAACCTTTTCAAGATACAACAAATATAGCTGCAACACTTATTTATTATTACACTATTTGTTAATATTTCTTACTATATGTCTTATTTGAAAAGTAGAACGCTAGAATTTTCAAGTCTTTATATATTAAAGATTATTCCTCTGTTCTCAGAAAGGTAATAGTCTGTATTCGCAAACAATAACAAATTCAAGGAAGTATTTTTTACATGTCACGGCAGATGAAATAAGCTTACTTCTGAGCTCTTTCTTTATTTTGAGAGCTTTTACAATTCTTTCTTGTATTAAACTCAGCCTCAAGCACATACAGTATATATGGAAGCAAAGAGTATATTTGGAAATTCTACTTAGGCAACATTACGAACAGTTCGATTCCTGATTTCGCTGGAATCTGAGTGGCGTGCTGTTCTGTAGATTTATTAATTCAAGCTATAAATTTTCAGGATTTTCTATCGACGTAAGCCAAAAATATTTCAGAAAAATTCCGATTCCTTGTCATTTGTCACTATTTCTCCAAACCTACCAGTGAATTCTGCTGTAGGACTTGAAGTAGGGTCTTATATTTGATAAGATTTTCTTATCACTCTTCAAGACAGTTTATAGTAAAAAAATGAAGTTGTCTGTGTTCTACATGATACTACCGCATTTCAAATTTATGGATAAATGTTCTTAGCTAGTCGATTATATGTCGTGCAATTCTGTAACTCGCACGCACAACGTGCTAATGATATTTGATATCAGTCTCACCTTGTTGAGCTCATTTTTACCTTTAGCTGTTCTAAAGCAGATGCAGACAGTATTTCTTTACTAAAACCTTCACTGTTTATTTGTAACATAAAATGTCATGCGTAAGAAAGTGTAATAGAATACAAGCTTTACCTCTTTTCTTAATAAAAAAATTCTCTTTTTACTCGTAACTAAAGGGATATGATCTGGGAATTATATTGTTTTTCACTTAAAACGAGCCGCCACTGACTGCAGACGCGATCGAACTTGTGTCTTGAAAGAACCGCACACAGAAGTACAGAATCCGTTCTACCTGCATTGAGATTGTGTTGACACATTGGGAGCACGAGTTGCCCACCCATGGACAAGTGCAACGAACACAGCGAGCGAAAGCGGCAGTTAGTATTGTTCATCTCTAACTAGATCTACACGTATTACGAGGCGCATCCAGAAAGTAAGTTTCCCGATTTTTCCCCCTTGAAAGTAAACGTAATTAGCCGTGTCAATTGCGCATGCGTAACAGATCTATGACGTATCAATCATATGCCAGCCGGACAGGTCCCGCCTGGTGCCAGTAGCGTGGCAGCAGTGGTCCGAAATGGAAGCTCTTATTCCTTCTCCCGCCGCCGCATTGCGCCAATTGAAATTCATCGGCAGCTCTGTCAGGTCTATGGGACGAACATCAGGAGTAAGCAGATGGTGAGTCGCTGGTGTAGGCAGTTTTCCGAAGGTCGTCAAAGTGCCCATGATGAAGAGCGCAGTGGGCGACCGTCCCTCATCAATGATGATCATGTTGAGCTGGTGCGGCAGTGCATCATTGAGAACCGTCGCTTCACGATTACGGAGCTGAGCAGCCATTTTCCGCAGATATAGCGATCCTTGTTGCATGAGATTGTCAGTAAGCATCTGCTGTTCAAAAAAGTGTGTGCCAGGTGGGTGCCGAAAAACCTGACACCCGAACACAAAATGCGACGTTTAGGAGCAGCACTGACATTTCTGCAACGGTATCACGATGACGGCGACGAGTTCCTCGACAGGATCGTCACGGGCGATGAGACTTGGATTTCGCACTTCACCCCGGAAACAAAGCAGCAGTCAATGCATTGGCGGCATAGTGGATCTCCGGTCAGGACGAAATTCAAACAGACGCTGTCGGTACGGAAAGTGATGTGCACGGTGTTCTGGAACAGGAAGGGCATTCTGCTCATTGACTTCCTTCCAAGAGGTGAAACAGTGAACGCTGACCGTTACTGTGAAACACTGCGAAAATTGCGACGTGCCATTCAAAACAAGAGGCGTGGAATGCTTACTGCAGGTGTTGTGCTCCTCCATGACAATGCTCGTCCACATACGGCTCGGCGCACAGCAGCTGTTTTGACGGAATTTGGCTGGGAGTTGTTTGATCATCCACCCTACAGTCCTGAGCGATTTTCACGTTTTCTTGCACCTCAAGAAATTCCTGTCCTCCGGTGAGCGTTTTGGCAACGACGAAGAGCTGAAGACGTCTGTCACACGCTGGTTCCATTCACAGTCAGCAGAGTTCTACGACAGAGGGATACAAAAGTTGATCCCACGATACGACAAGTGTCTCAATTCTGATGATGGCTATGTTGAAATATAGCTGAAATTTGCTGTACCTGTTGCCATTAAATGTTTTCCTGAAAGTGTGTGTTCTTTTTAAAAAAATAGGAAAACTTACTTTCTGGATGCGCCTCGTATAATACTTCTAGGTCTAGATCTCTACTACCTAATCATGATTCTTGCCGACTGCAGGGGTCTTGCTCCGCGTGTTATATCTAAGTAGGTGAACATTGGCTGTCTCCCATATGGACGGAGCAGTGCAGTACTGCCGCATTACCCAGCACCGCGGTCGTGGATAGAGATATACGAAAGCGAATAGGACTGCGGTCAATGAATATGAATGCATGAATGAATTGGATGTAGGCGGGTGGATGAGGGTGGAAGATGATGAATGGATGGTTGAAGATTGATGTGTAAGGTTGGTTGGCTGGTGAATTAAGATTCACGGGGATAGATAAAATGTTTCAAGCTCGATGGATGGATTTGTGATTACGTACACAGAGCGTTTGCCAGGAAACAGATATCGCTCAGGTAAAGGCCGTCGACTTTTACTGCTGTAGTTCGAACGCAAATTCCAAGGGGATAGTGTGTATATTTCCCCCTTGATCGCGCGTGGAAAGTTTGTATGGAGTAATATGGACATGCAGGGTGATTCACAATTAATGACATGCGCTTTAGGAATAAGTTCCACAGGCCATTTCACATGAACATGGGGTCCGATTATCATTAGTTAATCGAAAAGATCTAAACGTCATACTGTGAATCTGGCTTTGGGATTGCTTGAATCGTAGTACGAACATTGGAACGTAAATTAAAAACAGAGGGATGCAACGTGACGTGAAGTACGGGGGTTAAGGAGAACAGAGATCTGGTGATTACACAGGGTTGCGAAATTAAATTTTGTTTCAAGACTTTTAATATCGAAGGCTGAAAATACCCAAATATCTAAGGTACGTTTAGGACAGGGCTGGGCACATTACGTGATTCTGAGAAATGAGCGCTATGTGCTTTAAAGAGCGGATCTTGCGAGCGCTATGACTTATGCATACTGTACGTCATTCAGTGTCGGTGCAGTGGTGACTCTGCAGTATGATGGCGAACTTTGAAGACGGAGCTTCCACTCGTACACTGAAGCGTCCCGCTACTCCCAATGGTTTCAATGTATCATGGGAGGAGAAGTTCTTTTTGGTAGAGAACAGTGAATTAGCAAAATGTTTAATTTGGCATAAAACACTCCAACTTATTAAGAAGTTCAATATCCAACGATTTTATTCTTTACAACATGCTACTGAATATGACATATGTTGGTAATGAACGCCATAAATTAATACAAATTCAAGAAAATGTTTCTCAGGCACATTCTATTAGAGTATCTATTTGATATTTACATTACATTATAAGTATTATGATATATCATAATATTTGTATAATTTAAAATTATATATTACTAAATGTACTATAATAACTTATAATGCAATATAAATATCGAATAGATACTCTAATATAATGTACCTGAGAAACATTTTCTTTAAGTTGTATTAATTTATGGTCATACATTATATTATATTATATTATATTATATTATATTATATTATATTATATTATATTATATTATATTATATTATATTATATGTATTAACAGGATGACAATAATGCACTTAGTGAATCGGCTATTCCAACGATTTTATTCTTTACAACATGCTACTGAATATGACATATGTTGGTAATGAATGCCATAAATTAATACAAATTCAAGAAAATGTTTCTCAGGCACATTATATTAGAGTATCTATTTGATATTTACATTACATTATAAGTATTATGATATATCATAATATTTGTATAATTTAAAATTATATATTACTAAATGTACTATAATAACTTATAATGCAATATAAATATCGAATAGATACTCTAATATAATGTACCTGAGAAACATTTTCTTTAAGTTGTATTAATTTATGGTCATATATTATATTATATTATATTATATTATATTATATTATATTATATTATATTATATTATATTATATTATATTATATTATATTATATTATATGTATTAACAGAATGACAATAATGCACTTAGTGAATCGGCTATGAGAATTAGCTACAAAATTTGCCACGAAATTGCAGAGGAATTGAAGACATTCAACAAAGGTGAATTCATCAAGCGATTTTTAATTATATTGGCAGATGAACTCTGTCCACAGCAAGTAGGGGAAGTGGAAGCCATACGCCTGTCTCGTAAAACCGTGGTGAGGAGGTTGCAGTATGTGCGTATGGGTTATGTAAATAAGCCTAATGATTTGTGTGTGTGCATAGAGCGAAGTTTAGTTCATTAAATTAATAAGTGTGTTTTAAATTCTGTAATGTACAATGGATTGATGTAATATCCTTATAAACTATTATGTACTGACAGACTGAATGACTAGAACAACCGTGGCTCTTGTTATATTAATGCAGGGAAGGTAGCTGTAATGCGAGTCCGCCACTGCGTGAGCGTTCTTCTCTGGCTTGGAATTGAAGTGCCTTGCGGAGCGAGAGCAGCTCTGGCCGACTAAATGGAGCCGCTCTCATGTCCGACCCTGGTTTCGGAGAACCTGAAGGCCAATACAATCCATCCTGGCAATTTTACAAATTGTTATTGTTTTTTAAGGACAATTTTGAAAAAGCAGAGTCAGTTCAGCTACATTGATTGACAGGCACAAACAAGCTTCTTTCTGATCACCCCGACTTTCTGCCCGGCGACCAGCCAGGTTACGAGCGACCATCTCGGTAACCAGCCAGGCTCCGTCTTGTACGTAGGCCTACCTTTAGTGTAGTCAACCGGTGTGGGTTTGAGAATGTGTCTAGCTTGAAGATTAGTGCAATAGATGGTAACAGGTCGCAGTGCTTGACCATAGTGCCCCCTCCCGCAAATTCAATTCCCATTCCATTCCAGAATCTTAGAAGATTACAGTCGTTCAAAAATTGAATGAAATGAGCCATGTTCCTATTATTCAATTTTATCGAGAGAGACGAAATCCAGCTCGTGTCTAGAAATATTTTCATAAGTTGTGAAATCTGCGTCAAGTGTGAGTTAGGATGGTCGACAAATCCATCACTTGAGGCAATATATTACATCTGTAACGTAATGTAAGCCTGTAAGTAGCGAGATTTTATTGCCGGAAGCTGACGCGTGTAATGACAGTTAAGCGGGCTTTTACTTGCTCATGTGACTTCGAACGTCGCCGTACCATGCGAAACCTGTTTCCAAACGTACAGTCATTACATGTATGAATTGGTGGTGATCGATGGATGAACGGACGGATGAATGGATTGGCAATTTTGGATTGATAAAAGTTTAGTTTTTGAAGCTGAATGGTTATGAGAATAAAATGTCTTGTATTACACAGGGTGAAACGTAGGTAATGTTATTAATTTCAAGAGATTATTCTTTGAGATATTTGAAACAAAGCTTTAATACAATTTTTCTCGTTTTTGCTTCCTTTTCGTGATATAAATTCTTTTATATGAAACCTTTCATAGCGTATTTTGGGGAAGTCATTGATTTACTTCCAAATATTCTCAGTCAATTTAAGAGAGCAGTGTATTATGATAATAAATGATGGAAATATTTTTAGTTTTGTTCTTTAAATATACAGAAACTTGATGCGAACGAATGTAAAATTGTATACTTTCTTTGCAGAACCAAAAAAATTATACTTTCTCGGATAAAATTTCTTCATATTTAAAGAACAAAACTAAAATTATTTCAATTAATGTTTATCATAATACATTGCTCTCTTAAATTTACTGAGCATTGGGAATTAAATCAATGGTTTTCCCAAAACACGTTATGAAGCGTTTCGTATAAAATAATTTTTATCTCGAAAAGAAGGCAAAAACGAGTAAAATTGTATCAAACTTTTTTGTTTGAAATATGTCAAAGAATAACACCCTGAAATTAATGACATTACTTACGATTCGTTCTGTGTAGTGACGTACCGGTACCTTACCGTCACTGATGATGCGTGTTTGAATATACTCCATTACCCCGCATTACCTCAACTCTGAATAAGCCGTGCAGTTGATGAGGAGGGCTAAGTGGAGGATTACCGGGTGTATTTCTACATATTACAACACTGATCGAGATCATCCAGCACCTTTCACAAAACCGGCTGTTTCATAACAAATGACACTTGGGTTCCTGCAGCCGCAACACGAGGTTCGTTAAATAAGTTTCAGAAATGAATTCGAATCCCGTCACAAGTTACTTTAAGCTTATTAATCGTTCTGCAAAGTTGAATATTGTACGGACCTCGGCGTCTGTAACTAGCGCCGTCTCATACCTGATTACAAAAGGAAAGAGTACGGCAAGCCCTGTGTTTATATCTACAGGGACATCATTTTATTTTTACTAACATTTTTAATATTAACCTTTAGAGAACCGGAAACACAGTTTCCACGACTGTAGTTCGATGATACTGGAGTAAAACACAAACAAATCACTTTACTAGGTATTGAAGGGATGAAAAGTAGTTCAGCCATTTACGTAAACTAGGAAATATCGCGATTTTGAGTTCGATAATTTTCATTAGGTTTTTGTTTAATCAAATTACAGTACAGTATTAACAGTGAGTGTTCTTACTCACGAACTGAGCTTTCCATGCGGACGTATTCATTATGCAGTGTATATTATACTGTCTACAGCACATTAGCGTACACTATAGAGAATGAAGTTAAATTGAAAAATACGGTAATCATAATATGGATATTTAAACACATTTTTGAAAATAGTGCCGTTCATTTCTAATGTGCATATTATCGCACTATAGACTATTGTACGCAATTCCAATTACCAGGTTCGTACTTCGTATCAGTAACTCATGTTGAAATAATTCTGTACCTACTCTATAAAAGATACCTTACGTACTGTAAATTCAATCCTCACTTCTGCCCGATCCGAAAAGATAAAATTACTCAGACATGCTATCTACTGTCCGGCCAAGTGGTTACGTCGCAGCGTCGTAGAAAGGGAGGGAATCACGTGACAGTTAATTACTTAACGAGGCCCTTTTATTTAAGTTATTTGAAACAATTGTACGGGTATAATATTACGTAGACGTCCAATTCGTAACAGAAATTAATATTCTCATAAAAGAGCTAAGACAGCCCAGCCACTAGCATTTACAGAGAGGCGAATAGAAGCAGGTGGGGGAAACCGGGATGCGACGTAGGCAAATGGAAAATGATGCAATATTGAAAGCTCTTTCGTCACTGGAAAACGCGAACATATTTTTGGAACGTACTGTTTACTATGACCGTAAGGCTACTATGACTGTATATGCGGTCTTGGATCTGTGTGGAGGACGGTTGAACTTCATTAGTAGAGGGGGTGGGAGTGAAGTACATTCAAAAACTCAGGTACAATAAAAATTGAAGTAAAAATAAAATGATGTCCCTGTACAATAACTCATATTTATGAAATCATTGAGATTGGAGTGCGGGCAGTATTTAGTACAGTACAGTTCCAATTATCCGGACTAACTGGAAATTGGCATGATCCAGATAACTTGGTCAGAAATGAAAATCACTCTAGTAACATGTTATGGTGAACATTCAGTATTACATCTATTAAAAGAGAAAAGTTAAAAATATTAAAAAAAAAGGAAAGAACAGAATTTATACATACTTAAAATATAAAAGGGACATTTTAAAGTACTAGAGTCGACGGCAATTCGGAAGGCGGTAGTCTGCTAGCGTTTGCGTCGAGAGATACAGATAGAGAGGGCAAGGCAGCGTACAACATTGCCACATCGTACTTCACACGCACTTGCAATACAAATAGCGCAGGAGAGAATTTAAATTATCAAAAGACAGTAATGACCTTAACTGTTGATTACTGTAAGCATGACACCAAATAATCCCTCTTTCCTTCACTAACAATATTCTTTGCACGGTTCTCAATCCCACACCACATGTTTCTGCAGTCGTTTCTTGCGCGTTGGCAACGTTGCAGCCAGCATCAGGATGGCCGACTGCATTCTGCTCGTCAAGGTTTTTAAAATAATTATACACCTTAAACACTATTTTCCGCGCCTGCCTGTGCAATACTTGTCTTTTTACAGTCCCTTCTTCCATTTATTTATATTACACACACAGTAAATGTTAGTTTTACTTATTCAATGTATTGAAACACTCACACGTGAACAAACGAACTTGGGAAGTACTTGTTATAGATTGATTCCGATTGGTTCTACTGTACAAGCTTGTGACGTCACATACCAGAAATACTTCAGCGCATATAGCAGCTGACCGCCTTCCGAAATGCCGTCTAGTCTATACACAGAATGACACATTAGAAGGAACTTTTCATATTGCGGGCGCGAGTAAATTATACAAGATATCCTGTAAGTTTGGAACTATAGGTAATTTATTGAAAATACTTTCATATTCCATCGACAACTCAAAAATTGTAGGAAATAGAAATTTCACCCATAAACCCCCTTAAAAAGAAAAGTTGTAGCCTAACACCACCAATAAGCTATGGTATATGCAGAGAAAATACGATCCCTGTCTCATCTGATACGACGTATCGTGGACTGCTTTGCTTCCATTACTCCAGACGTTCTTATAAGTGTCATGGATGACTGGAGAAGGAGTCTCAAGTTGTGCATAGCAAGACAAAGAGGACACATTAAGCACATGTTATAATTTCCCTATAGTTACAGACTTATGGGACACTCTGTTCACCATACTACGCCAGGGGTGTCAAAGCCCCTGTATTACGTGCTCATAGAACAAGCAATAAAATCCAAGGTTCACTTTTTAGCAAGATAAAGTACAATAATCGCTTTTAAAGAAATGTGCGAATTCTTGAAAAAACATAGTGCAGGCAGTTTGACATCCTTCTACCAGGCGGTCTTTTAGAGTAACGACAATCATTTTTTGTGACTGAATAAATAATTTCAAAATTTCGATAATTCTAAATCCGGATATTTGATGTTCGGATAATTGGAGGTCTTCTGTAAATGTGAACTGTGTGATTTTGTTCTTGTACACAAGTAGACAAGTAACTTGCGAATCGTCTTTCTATATTAGGGATAGTTTTTCTTATCTCGGGGAAGATAATTACAATTATGGTGAAGAAAAACAGTGCTAGTGAGAGAGTTACTTTCCACCAGATCGCTATTACCACCTCATCAAAGCCGCCCCATGAGGTAATGCTCATCCTTCTTCAATAGGAACTTGATACATTACTGAACCTTTGTGCTGAAAACAATTATTAAATTGATAAGGAATGCTCTGAAATTGAATAGGTCATTGTGAAAAGGCACTAAGTCAATTCTTAACGAAATGCATATTTTGATGGATTTTTAAAAGTTTTTTCTGGATTTAAAAGAGGAGGAAACAAACCAATTGCATTTGTATAGGCGATTCGTTATCTCGTGAAACCTACTTGCCCGTAAGGGGGAGAAGAATGTGGATTGATAAGCTTCCCTCCCTCGTTATGCTTTCATTTGAAGCTAGCTAGCTAGCTAGCTCTCTTACCCCCACCATAAGGTTCTTACACTGAGCTATGGCGCACACATCCATTTAGTTCCACGAAATTAATAATAATTAATATTAATAATAATAACAATAATGATAATATTAGTTTTATTTAACCTGATAGACTTAAGACCATAGTGCTTTAAGGTTAAAATCTCCAAACCAAGCCTTGCAAAAAATTAATACGGCGTACACGCCTGCCATCTGTTGTAGTACTCGGGAACGCGCTGAAAAGACACACTCGTGCCATCTGTCTATAACACACTGAAAATATACGCATGTTCACCATTGCATTATCGCTAAAGTAACAAGGTAAGATATTTGTAAAAACTCGAAACTTAGACATTTAATTATGGTCAAACAAAAACAGTCGTATGCACCTTGCCTATGATGGTAATTAAGACGCTCGTATGAAAATTATGAAGCTCGCGTCTTAATTACTACGGTTATAGGCTCGTTGCATAATATACTATTAGCACGATACCGTAGAATATCCAATTTTTGAAACGCTTGTATAGCGTTAAGAGATTTAATTTAATACGTGAGTAAGATACGGACTTCAAAAGGAGATTAGCACCGCGAACATGAACACCTTTATTTTCTTAACGCATATACAGGAATGTTTTCAGTATCGGTGAACTGGCTTAATTGTTTACAGTGAAAGTTAAATAGTTATTCAGAGTCACCTATCTTGAGGAATTATAAAAGTAATGATAGAGAATTAATACAACTAAAAACGAAAATTTATTTGTAAATACTTTATTAACATTTTTATGGACTGAAGATTGGAGGAATGTCCACTACAAGCGTTACCCTCTCTATATTCGCTTTCCGGAAACTGTGACGTAGAGCAGTAGGCACAGTAATTGTCTTCCAGTGAATAGGCAAACAGGTACATCGCACTGAAGTTCATAAAAACGCGCAACACCGAAATCCTCCGTGGTCGAAGCGAAGCGACGAAGCTGTTTAACCCTGTAATTTGTGCTATAATTCAATAGTCCCTAGCTAAGACCCGATATTTTCATTACCCCTCCACAAAATGAAATGAAATTACATAGAGGTCCGTGCCAGCGAGGGAGCTCTGACTGGAGAGGCGTGAGAGGACTGGCTTAAAGTGGCCACTATTACTTCTTCCCTGTTAGCACGTGTGCGGCGCTGGGCGACGGATGCACTAGTCCCTCCCCACTCCAGCAGGCCTACGTCACGAGTCCAATCTCTGGGTCGAGGTTAATGTTGATGTAAAACATGCAGCGGTGCAGTGAACACGCATTGTGGTCAGTGCAGTACTTTGTCCTACGTGCTGACCCTACATGACGGGAGTCCTGCCGTTTCCTGTTAGGTACCTACGAAGTCGTAAACAGCGACACGAGTGCGAAGAATTTGCAGTAGTCCGACGATTAAAAATCATTCGAGATTGATGGGTGAATGGAAGCATTCTCCAATCTTTCCTATTTTCTGCCTTTGAGTCTCCGAATATGGCCCAGAACCAGACTGTTCCAAGTCCATTTTACTATTTTTTTTTCAGGAGAGCTATTTTAAGCTCCTGACATTCAAATCTTCATGAAACAATTTGGAATAGCTTCATAGCAACCTTATGGAGAGGAATATTTATAATTTTGTTCGACTCATATATGAAGACGTCCACACTTGTGGAGTAACGGTCAGCGCGTCTGGCCGCGAAACCAAGTGGCTCGGGTTCGATTCCCGGTCGGGGCAAGTTACCTGGTCGAGGTTTTTTTCCGGGGTTTTCCCTCAACCCAATATGAGCAAATGCTGGGTAACTTTCGGTGTTGGACCCCGGACTCATTTCACCGGCATTATCATCTTCATCACATTCAGACGCTAAATAACCTTAGATGTTGATGAAGCGTCGTAAAATAACCTACTAACTATATGAAGACAAGAACTGGAAAACAATGAAACACAGATTTATTTCTTATAAAAAGTTGGACTTAGAACAGTCTGGTTCTCAGCCATCGATATCTTAATGTCTTCTATTATCTCATATCTTCTTCTGTCCCGAATTCTTCTCCCGTTCACCATTTCTTCCAGTGCATCCTTCAGTAGACAGTTTCTTCTCAGTCAGTGACCCAAACAATTCATTTTCCTCTTCGTGATCAAATTCAGTATCATTCCTTCTTCATCCACTATTTCCACCACAACTTCATTTCTTATTCTGTCTGTGCAATTCACAGCGCAAAGTTGCAATTAATACGTCGTTCTTGTTATCCACTGACTATTAACAGTTTAAATAAAGTGAATATTAATTGCTACCTTGCGCTGTATTTTACAGAATGTTTACTTCAACCCTCATTACCCATTCTTGACTTACACCACTTCTGCTCTGAACGGCTCATTTGAGATATTTTAAACAAAAAAAGGTTAATAAAACTTTGCTCGTTTTTGCTTTCTGTCCGAGATGAAAATGATTTTAAATGAAATATTTCATATAGTGGTTTACAAAATACATTAATTTAATCCCCAATATGCTCAATAAGTTTAAGAGAGCAGTGTATTATGGTAATGAATTATTGAATAGTACATTATGCAACGAGCCTATAATGAAGGTAATTAAGAAGCGAGTATGGATATTTATGAAACGAGAGCAAGCGGGTTTCATAATTTTCATACGAGCTTCTTAACTACCATTATAGGCGTGTTTCATACGACTTTTTATGCTCGACCATATTTCTAACTTGATATTATTAATTTTCTTTGTATCTGACCTTGGCCAATGTCCCGTATGTTATGAGATGTGCGCAGACGCGAAAGTATTGATTTTTTTTCCGAGGAACAGATGTTCATATTGACCTTGCTAGGCCAGAGATAACATTGAAATTAAATTAGACTTTGAAAAACGAGATGACAAATTTAATTTATTTGAATATTATTTACAATTAACGCTAATTATTATAGTAACAGAACATAACCTTCTGCGACAGTATTGGATTTCCAGCCTCCGTGACCTTTCGCTAATTCTCTTTCGATTGCATATCCGAGAATAATCGATGCTTGCGGTTTTATAACGGTAGAAAACTGACCTGTCATTGGCTGAACAGTTATAACCTGAGTCGTCATTGGCTGAAAGACCTGACCTTTAATGAGTAAGTGTACTTTAATGACATGCATTAAAGGTCTGCAACCAGGTGTATAATTACTACATTTCGGCATGGTCGAGCATAAAGGAATTTAGTTTCGTCCTTCAATTGTGCAGAAATTTGAGCTGAAAAAATGTAACTTTTCATTCTGGAAAATAATTAAAAAATATTACATTCTTTAGGATCAAATGTCTGTACATTTAAAGGACAAAATTAAAATTCTTTCAATCTCTTACGAGATGATCATAATACACTGCTCTAGGCACCGGCGTGGCTCAGTCGGTTAAGGCGCTTGCCTGCCGGTCTGAAGTTGCGCTCGGGCGCGGGTTCGATCCTCGCTTGGGCTGATTATCTGGTTGGGTTTTGTCCGAGGTTTTCCCCAACCGTAAGGTGAATGTCAGGTAATCTATGGCGAATCCTCGGCCTCATCTCGCCAAATATCATATCGCTAGCACCAATCTCATCGATGCTAAATAACCTCGTAGTTGAAGCAGCGTCGTTAAATAACTTAAAAATACACTGCTCTCTTAAATTGACTGAGTACAATGAGAATTAAATCAGTGGCTTGCCGAAAACACGCTATGAAATATGTCACATAAAGCAATTTTTATCTCGTAAAGGAAGCAAAAACGAGTAAAATTGTATGGAACTATTTTGTTTGAAATATCTCGAAGAATAATTCCCTGAAATTAATAACATTATTTACGGTTCACTCTGTGTATATGAATGAATGATAGGAGAATAAAACGGCTGCATAAGTTTTAAGTAAAAGGACTGAGGGTTGGATACTTGAATGACATCTACCACTTCTTTAGAATTTATAGTTATTCCTATTAGTTTAAATGGAAACGAAAGTCACTGTACTGTATAATATTCTGTAGAGACGAACTCTCCAGAACTTCGACAGCTAAGATTTCTAAGCGAAATGAAACTGCAGAATTTTCGTGAATTTGGTGGCAACATTTGTCGTCATAAACATCATTATCTAATGACAAAAGTTGTGTATTACTAACCTCACATTTTCATATACATATTGATTTGATACGTAGTTGTTACTCATTTTGTTTTGAGTCTATTCCTCTTTCGCGTTCTTGAAATCTCCCTCGATTTTCTGTAACCATCAATCATCCGGCGTATCGTATAAACTACTCCACATTCTTAATAATGCTCCGGAGACCGAGACTGAATATCGATGTTCACGTCTGGTCTCCGCTTTTGAAATGTAAACGAAACTTCCAAACGGATGACGTACGTTATTCTTGACTTTTATAATAATGTGGGAGTCAGAATAACAATAAATCAGATTTATTTACGTGCTTCAATTTTCCTAATTTAGATACGTACCTGTTACTCTTTAAAATGTGTAATTGTGAAATGAATAATGTCTCCATCCTATTGAAAAAATTTCCAATATTTATAGATGGCCAGAATTGTTTTTCTTGTGCTTGTCAGCTTGAAGTACACCAGATGAGTTACCTGCTCCTTATTTATAGGAAGTTATGCAATACCGCGTACACAGGCAATTCCGTAAACACAGTAGGCCTACTCGTAATCATAACTCGAATTCAAAAGGGACTAATTTACCTGTCTTACTAGATCATGTGATTAAGGGTGTAGCTAATAAAGATGAACAAAACTAACTGCCGCTCTCGCTCGCTGTGTTCGTTGCATTTGTCTTTCGAGTCTCGCCTCGTAACTCTCGTGCTCTTCGAGTCTCGCTCATCATTCTCGAAATAGCATTTGGTCGGCGTGGAAAGATTTCGTAACTTTGAATAACATACATCATTGAAATAAATAACATTAGAGATGTTTGATACAAAAAGACAAAACAAAACAGTATTATAGTTATCAAAATGTTCCGGTTGAATTATCTGGTTATAAAAACAGAAAAAATTCTCAAATAAATTTGCATAAAACATAACGTTAAATAAAGCGTTAATATATATTTTTTTTTACTTGAGATTATACACTTGATCTCAAACGTACGAAAAACAATCCTAGCTTCTTAATAAGGGATTATTATACACTGAAGGTAGAAATGATGTTTCAAATTGGCTACTTATTGTTTATACATATATAACAGTTGCCAAAACAGATTAAAGTTCAGTCTGATATAAACAATTGTGACGATTCAAGGCTGCTTGACGTTCGAGAGTTGACCACTCCCGAAGTCTTGATCGTTTGATTCACTCACAAGCAGTCAACGACGTCGCGTCGTAGGAAATTTATCGTGTGGGTTTTCGGAATTTTGCGGGCGCTGTCAGTCTTGATTTCTCTATCGTTGTTTAACTCTAGTAGCTAATAATTGTCCACGAGTTCGGGTCTTTTTCTTTCTTCGGATAAAGTCCCGCAGGCAAGCACCGCAGCCTCAGGATTTCTGTGTAAACCTCCTTATGTTGGAATGATTGTTGAAATTCATTTAGGATCGCTTTTCAAGCGCATAATTCGCTGCATGTTACCATCAAATCAATTCAGTTACTGGATTCAGTTCCGACTGGAGACCGTTCCTATGTATGCCCAATAAGACATCATTAATGAGGTAATTAAGACGAGAGATAATGGGATAGTTTGGTCAGTTCCTTTCCCCCTCCATTGCATACATCGCTGACTAGTAACATATTACAATAATCATATTTTAAATCGCTCTTTCTCTGTCATATTGTTACCTCAATCAGAGGTAACAATATGATATGCAAGGAATATTTATGGGAATTGAAAAAAAAAGATTGATTGTGCAGTGGCGAAACGTAACAAAAAATTATGGATAGACGCAAAATATCTAAATATTAGTGACAGGCTGTATAAAATAGTCCTGAATATCTAGATACAGTGGACTCTCCTAAGTTCGACAGAACAGAATTGAAAGTTCTGACCAATAAGGGTAGTGGGTGTGGCAGGTGAAATGAATACAAATTCTTATTGGTTATCCATGAACGAATATAGTACTGTACTTGGATTTCCTGCCCGCCCCGAGACTTGTGTATGCGCTTCTAGTACCACCGTGGGTTTCGACAGTTCCGTCTCACAAACTGCACAATTCTCAAATAGAAAAAGAAGAGTTCATTAATTTAAAATCAGTGATCAATATGAATGTCCTAATCAATAAAATATTCTGTTTTCCTTTGACAGAAGTATCACTACAAGACACAGGACCAATTTCCATTCAAATGGCAAACCCATTTCTTAGTGCCCGTATAGGGGCGTGTTTAATACTCCTACGTAATCAGTCGAACTATAGGATGTCGAACTTGATTTTTGTCGAACTTAAGAGCTTCCACTGTATGTGCTTTTAATAACAGAACTGCTTTCAAGTTAGGCTTTCATGGAAGGCTTCTTCTATCGCTATTCATTCTAGGGTTTCTAAATAACTGTATTTTCTTATTGATTCTTGGACTTATTGATTTCCCCTAATTGACCAAATATTCGTCTATTTCCGTGTCACATTTTCATTATGTCTAACAGCTTCTAAGCATGATGTTTACGCCAGTGTTCTATTGTTTCTTCCCAACATGTGGAATATTTGTGCGTTTTTATGTCATTCTCCCTTTATACTTTATAGCTTTTGCTTCAAGGTTTTTTTACTGCGGAAATACCAATGCGATTCCAAGGTTCTTCAACTGCTCAGAACCACATAATCCCCTATATTTAGAGCACCAAGTACTTTGATATTTCTAATCACATTTCCGTCTTTCCGGGACAAATATTATTGAAGGCTGCCTATTTATTTTAGACTTGTTCAGCTTCTGCTCACTGTTAAAGACAACAAAGAATTGCTTTTAAGGATACTATTTTCATTGCTCCACTCTCTAAATCATTTGCGAAATTGTCAATCGCTAGTGATGCCCCATTATGATTACTGCGATTCTCTCTTGACAAATATAACTGTCAATTTAATTGAAAGGCTATAACATGTTCATAATGTGTGTGCCCGCTTCATCTGCAATACTCGTAAATTTGACCATATAACGCCATTTTTTGAAGTTCTTTCATAGGTTCGCGTAAAGGAGCGTAGAACAGTACGTTCTTTATCTGTTCTGTTTAGAATATTACTCACTCCTATTCCAAAATATCTGAGAACTCGCTTTGAATATCTTACAGTGTTAAGGAATCAACATCAGGCCATATTATACATTCCTCGTCACCGTACCTCTTTCTGTTCATCCTCTTAAGCCTTGGTTTTTCTGAACCGACGCATGCGACGTGCGAGGTGCGAAGCCTGCGTCGCACAAATCTGGACTAAACGAGAGATAGTGAGTGGTTTCTGTAACTGCGAGATCCGAAGTCTGCGCACCTCGCAATTATAGAAACCACTCACAATGTCTCGTGTAGTCCGGATTTGTGTGAGGCGGGTCTCGCACCTAGCACGTCGCATGCGTCGGTTCAGAAAAACCAAGGTTTAATACCGTGTAAGTTCGTCGTCTATGGAACTCATTATCTCGTCATGTTAGGGATTGCCGAACGGTTAATCAATTTAAATTAAAAATGAAGAATTACATACTTTTACATGAAATTGATTTGTGAACGTTAATCGATTTTTACAGGTTATTCTTTGTGTTAATTAGAAACATTAAATCCAGACGTTTGAGATGGGCAGGACATGTAGCACGTATGGGCGAATCCAGAAATGCATATAGAGTGTTAGTTGGGAGGCCGGAGGGAAAAAGACCTTTGGGGAGGCCGAGGCGTAGGTGGGAAGATAATATTAAAATGGATTTGAGGGAGGTGGGATATGATGGTAGAGACTGGATTAATCTTGCTCAGGATAGGGACCAATGGCAGGCTTATGTGAGGGCGGCAATTAACCTCCGGGTTCCTTAAAAGCCAGTAAGTAAGTAAGTATTCTTTGTGTTTGTATACAATGTAATTTAGGCCTTTCATGAAGTAGAATTAGTATATTAATTGTAAATGAATTATGTATCATGTTTAGTCAATATTTCATTATATGTATGCTTGTGAATGTGCATGAAAATGATTTTTATATTTAAGTATGACTATTAATATTACTATTTTTTGTCATGGTTTCATTGTGTATTTCACTTGTAGTGGGAAAGAGAAGGCCTCATGGCCAGAATAGATTGATGGATGGATGCATATGGATATGGATATGGATATGGATAGAGGAAGATATAGAGATATATATAGAGAGATAGAGATAGAGATATATAGAGAGAGATAGAGATAGAGATATATAGAGAGAGATAGATATATATATATATATATAGAGAGAGAGAGAGATAGAGAGATGTAGAGATATAGGAATATAGAGATATATAGATTTTTATTTTTATTTTATTGGGTTATTTTACGACGCTGTATCAACATCTAGGTTATTTAGCGTCTGAATGAAATGAAGGTGATAATGCCGGTGAAATGAGTCCGGGGTCCAGCACCGAAAGTTACCCAGCATTTGCTCGTATTGGGTTGAGGGAAAGCCCCGGAAAAAACCTCAACCAGGTAACTTGCCCCAACCGGGATTCGAACCCGGGCCACCTGGTTTCGCGGCCAGACGCGCTGACCGTACTCCACAGGTGTGAACGAGATATATAGATATAGGGAGAAAGAGATAGAGATACAGATAGAGATAGAGAGATAGATACAGACAGACAGGAACAGATTAGATTAGATTAGATAGATATAAAATAATCAAGACACCTTTTTCACTCCGATCATCACCTGATCTCTTTCCATTCTTGATAGAGAGTGTTAGAAAGTGCAGCACAAGGAACAACACTCAAGGGAAGGAAATACTCGTATCGCTGCAGTGTACAAGCCCAGAAAAAGAATGTTATAACTGGAACTTGGAAAATCCAGGTGACCCAAATTTATTTCTGAGTCTTTACAAACCGGGATGGACTCGTCTAGCCCCCCTGCGAACATGCTGCTCTGTAAGGGAAGAAAGAAGTTCTGCGCGCGCACATTTTTTAAAGTGCAGCCAGATCTGTTACTCTGGTGTCTACTCACATGCAGTATCCACCACGACTGCAGGAAACTTATTTCTGAGTCGCCTAAAATAGATTACACGGAAGTTCATTAACTGTATCAGCAGTTAAAAGAAATCTGTTTAGAAATTTAGAAATAACGTATAAGATAATTATAATAGGTGCATGTAGTATGGATTATTTCTTTACTTTTGGGTAGACGATGTACCCTCCTGAATGGGAACAGTGAGACATTTGCATTTTTTTTGACAAACACGCATTGTATATTATGTCCTTTATCTATTAACATTTCTGTTTATGTATTATTGTACTCCATGTTTTAATGCCTATTTCTATTGCACTTGATTTTAAAAATACTTGAAATTTCACTTGCATACATATGTCTTAATAGTTTGTGTCTCACTGTACCCACTACTCCCCTATCTACTCACAGGTGAATTCATGACATTCAATAACACTTCATGAAACTGATACTAAAACTATGTGTTGTACTAGTAGACTATATTGTAAATCTCGTCTGTATATATTTCATCTAGACTGTGACTATAAATTAAGATTTTATAATAGTATTAAGTTTTTTGACTTGTTCCATATTCTAGCTGTAAGCATGTATGAATACCATGGAATGTTAATAAATACAATACAATACAGGGAAAATAATCCAAAGAATACACACATCTGCGAATTACAAGATGTAGACTTACCTGATAGCGAGGAGACATACATAGAACACATTTGTAAATTACAGCAGGTGACGTTATCTACTCGCGCGGAAACAGCAGCCACGGTATCAGTTGTATAATTGTGTGTTTTATAGCAGGTGATATCTGCTCACGATGGAAAGCATCCACAGAATACATATGAGTCTCTTTGGAAATAACGTTATCTGTTCGTCGAGGAGCAACACGTACAGAATACATCTGCAGCTTGTAGGAGGGGCATTTTTGCTCATGAGAAAACTGCATTCACAGTATACATACAAATTTTTTTTAGGAGCATGCGATATCTGCTCGTTGAGGAGCATCACACAACGTACACAGATGACGTCACAATACTCAATCGTAATAAAAACCTCCAGTTGCTTGAAAGTGAAACACTGACTTATATTGTAGAAGTTAAGAAATGGTTTGAAGCTAATGGTTTCGTCTTAAATGAAAACAAAACAGAATCATTAACATTTAGTTTATAACGTTGCTCAATGAGTCGTTCATACAGTATAACATGCTTTGAATTGTGGTTAATACAAAGCTATCTTGGCAACAACGTATTGAGCATTTAAACAACAAATTATCCACTATTTTATTTCTTTTAAGAAGTTTAAAAATGATTTTATCATTAAAATATAATAATAATAATAATAATAATAATAATAATAATAATAATAATGGAAATGATTGGAAATTTATCCTTTGAAGAGGTGGAAAAAATTCAAATACCTGGGACCAACAGTAACAAGTGAAGAGTCCACTGCAAGAATGATGGATGTCATTTGAAATACATTTTGCAGGAGAAGCAATTGAAAGTTTGAAATGCTTAGCGCTCAAAGCTTAACTGTAATTTTCCGATCATTACTGGACAATGACTATCGGTGTTAATGCCAAATAACTCTCTATGTACATTCCATATGTCTTAAGCTATGCATTGACAGTCTTAGTTCATTTTCGACAAGAAAGTGACATCCATCATTCTTGCAGTGGACTCTTCAAATATAAATGATACTCAGGAGGAAATTAAACACAGAATTAATATGGGAAATGCCTGTTATTATTCGGTTGAGAAGCTTTAATCATCCAGTCTGTTGTCAAAAAATCTGAAAGTTAGAATTTATAAAACAGTTATATTACCAGTTCTTTATGGTTGTGAAACTTGGACTCTCACTTTGAGAGAGTAACATAGGTTAAAGGTGTTTGAGAATAAGGTTCTTAGGAAAATATTTGGGGCTAAGAGGGATGAAGTTACAGGAGAATGGAGAAAGTTACACAACACAGAACTGCACGCATTGTATTCTTCACCTGACATAATTAGGAACAATAAATCCAGACCTTTGAGATGGGCAGGGCATGTAGCACGTATGGGCGAATCCAGAATGCATATAGTGTTAGTTGGGAGGCCGGAGGGAAAAAGGCCTTTGGGGAGGCCGAGACGTAGATGGGAAGGTAATATTAAAATGGATCTGAGGAAGATGGGATATGATGATAGAGACTGGATTAATCTTGCTCAGGATAGGGACCAATGGCGGGCTTATGTGAGGGCGGAAATGAACCTCCGGGTTCCTTAAAAGCCAGTAAGTAAGTAATGGTTTATTTAACCTGGCAGAGTTAAGGTCATACGGCCTTCTCTAACACTCAACCAGGAATAAAACTGCGTTACAAAAACACTACAAATTTACAAAGTACACTACAGTTTTACACACGAAACTGAATAGATAATAATAATATAATTTAAACAAGTAAGTAGAAATCAGACATAATATATAACATACAGAAAGAAAGGAAAAAGCATAATAAAATGTGAACAGCAGGTCAAAATAAATTAGACAAAGTATAAAAAAATTAGACAATTATTGATAATACTGATAATGATAATAATAATAGTAATAGTAATAATAATAATAATAATAATAATAATAATGGTAGTAGTGGTAGTGGTAGTAAAATAGTGAAGTACAAAGCATACAATGAATACAATATTCTTAGGTAAACACAGTAAGAAAAATTATGATTATATATAGCTCAAGTTATCACATTATCGGGAAATATGAAAACAAAAAGATAAAATAAGTTAAATATCACTAGAACATAAAAAAATATGAATACGTGGAAACATGCAATACAACACTTGTCATAATAGTAAGTTATTTTGGCAACTCGTCAGAAGATAATTTTCTAATTTGGATTTGAAAAATTTCAAAGTTCCGCAGTCCTTAAAATGGCCTATTATGCCATTTTAACAACATTTTAAAATATGGTATATTATTATGTGCAACAGCACTCATGTCATCAAGATTTTTAAATTACAGAGAAAGGCCATCAGGATAATTACCAGTTCTCATTATCGTGAACATTTTCGCCCTTTATTTATTAAATAAAAGATGTTAACTGTTACCAGTTCATACATTTTTAAATTATGAATGTATGTCAAACAAAATTTTAATATTACACTTCTAGGAAAGATTGTCATGATCATAATACTAGGCAATTAAGTACCGGTATGTTTCATCAACCAAAATGACGACTAGCAAAAACCAGCGAAAATGTTGAAATAATGGCAATAATAGAAATATACGTTACAAGAGCGGTATGTTGACGTTTTCATGGTCGAGGAAAAGATTGAAAAAGCGAAACGTAGTTGAGCTTTTTTAATTTCCGAGAACATGAAAACAAACATACCGCTCGTGTATCGTACATTATTTTGTGCGAAGATCGTTTATTACATACCTGAAAGACGAATTTCTAATTAGTTGCAATGAAATCTCCATGTTGGTTTCTGTTTAATGACGGCAACTTCGGAACACCAAAATATCTTTCTTCGACATTGTTGCTATAAAATGCTTTCTGTGTTTACTATACTCCAGCAGGCCGTGATATACGTCTGTCTTTTTTTCCCCCCAGTCTATAAATGCGAACTTAAAACAAACGGTAAGGTTATGTAATGATTTATTTTTCATTTTAATATTTTAACAATATTATTTATATAACATATTGCAGTAATAACATCGGTATCTGGAATCTTGTTGATTTTTTCACGGCTTCCTTAACGTTACTTTTATCAGGAATGCAATAAGTTTCGTGGAGTAGTAGACTTTTTACTTAATTTTTGCAAATATTTAAAAACAATAATTAATATTGCAAATTAGGTGAAATTGCAGTGGTAAGTTTCCAATTTATAATTATTACTATGTTAAACGTCTCTAAAAATAATATGTTAAAAGCCTAAAGCAGTAAAATGAATGTCGCGCTTAAGCAGTAAGAAGAGGGAAATTGTTGTGTGTGTTACGTTGGGAATACTGAATGTGGTATTTCACACTTACCGCGTATTGGTTCTGTGCGGAAAACAAGCAAATACACACGATCTCGCACAAAAGTATCTAACAAAATGTCCACACATTTATTTACTTTATGCATTGATGAATTTAAAAACGTAATCCCTAGTTGGCTCATTTGTAAGTATTTTTATGATTTATAAGAACTTTTTAAATCTTTTAATTTGTATTTGACAAGGTCTATTACACTATTTCAGTGTCTAAAGACTGTTATGTGAATAAAAAAGATAAAAAAAACTAAAACTTCTAGAAGGTTTGGAGTCGATTGCTCGTGATAAAAAGGAACCCGCAGATTACATCTGCGACGCTTTGAGTAAGATCTCGTCTGCTCGCGGATTAGGGAGTATCTGTTAAATACGTCATCGACGGCTAGTATTGTTGCTTTATATACTTACGAAAACAACATTATTGGAATACTGCTTCCACATTTGTACGGATGACGTTACCTTCTCACGGGAAAACTGCGTACACAAAATGAATCTGCAGCATGGTTGAATACACGCACAGAAGAGCTCATATGTGTTGTTACAGTACTTCAGAACCTCCCAGTCTTCACAGAATATGTACTTTTGTAGGGATACTGTTTCCTTGACTAAGCTACTGATATGCCCTTGGGGGAAAAAAGTGCAATTTTTATCCAATTTTTAAGAACTCCTTTTTCCCTGATAAAGATGAAGATAGCCTATTGTGTCCCATGAAGAGCAAAGGCCTCCTTAAATAAGGGAAAGCTGTATTTGCCTAACGTGATGAGTTAGTTCACGTTAGACGTGATATTTAAATCTAGGAACTTGAATTTCTTTAACAATGATTCTCTCACTGCCTTTCACAACTTCCTGTCTATGAACAAATGTCCCTCGAGTAGTTTCCACTTTCTTCTGTCTCTTGTCTCTCTGGACCATTGTCGACCTGTCTGTTCTTTGAAGAAGTCTGCCCATCTGCGCCGAGGCCTGCCTTGAAGTCTCCTTCCTATACGGGGGTCCCACATGTTAGCTCGGTATGTCCATCTGTCGCCTGGTAGCCTGGCCACGTGTCCACCCCATTTCCATTTGGATGTAATGGCTGTTTACTTGACACAAAATTATTTTCACACAAAATAAACCCTTCAAACCGCCAAATTCTAATTGTTATTATACGAAATATATATAAAATTGAGAGAATGTAGTGGATTGACACTTGCAGAACTACACTTCCGGTTTAAAGAAAGGATGTTTCGGTCAATAAAAACTCAGCTAATTAATTAACCAAACGTCATAGAGAGAAAACTGATATATTTTCTTGAAACTAGAAAGTTCAAGCTTTCAGATGACATAAAAAATGAACTTTTTGAAGGAAAATCAAAATTTAAGGGTAGACTAGTACCTTAAGAGGTAAACATCCATGGAGTTCATCTGGGATGTTACATGAGATAGTGTGAACCGGACACGAAGGTTTCTAAATCTGTTACTGTTAGTGTTAATGTTAGCTCATCGCATGGGGATAGAATTGTAAGTAGTTTCTGTTAATTACGTATTGATTTCTGTTTTACTGTACTAAATACCAGTTCGCTCTTGTATGGAAAAATTATAGTCTGGAATTTTAATTATATCATGTCCCAATTTTCGTCACATTTACTGCTTCATCATACGTCCCCATCAGCATCCATTACAAGTCTTTAATTTTGCAGCACTTGGTTTACACGCAGAGAAACAGTGTTCTCCAAACCTAACAGATTTTTATCCTCTGCTTACAATGGAACTCAGTTTATGAAATTCTCTCCATTGCAGCTATTTTAAACTAAACATTCATATAGATTTTATAGGATTTCCAAAGTTTATATTTACGTTAAAATTACAGAAGATTGAAGTAGAAACTACGTTGCACAAAAAAGGCGTTGGGGTACACCTGTTTACTCTATCACAGTTTTATGGCATTCCTACTATTAAAAGAATCGTTATAACTAGACTTCAAAGTTCAGGCACATTTACTCTGAACTTAAGTGTACATTCTTTAAGATTGTTTGAACCAAAATGCAACACTGCTACAGTATTTAATCATAGTAATAATTTAGGCCCAAGAATATATAACAAATTTATATTTAAATATCCTTATCTTGTCAACTCTAATAGTTCTAGTACTGTATTAAATTAAAAAAAAGTATGGATTTTATAAAAATTGTAAATTTAAATTTATAAATTCTTATTGCGTAGTAGACATAAGACAAATTGTATTATATACTTCTTAATTTCAATTCAGAAATCTGCTTCTGAGGACGAGTTCTACTCCTTCAGGGGCGAGTTTTCTGTTTATATTGTATTTTATGTTACAATTATTAGCTAAATAAATAAATAATTAAATGAATAAATGAATAAATAAGTAAGTAAATAAGTGAATAAGTAAATAATTAAGTAAATAAATAAATAAGTAAATAATTAAGTAAATAAATAAATAAGTAAATAATTAAGTAAATAAATAAATAAATAAAGTAAATAAGAAAATAAATACATAAATAAGTAAATAAATACATAAATAAGTAAATAAATACATAAATAAATAATTAAATAAATAAAGAAATAAATAAATAATTAAGCAAATAAATAAATGAGTAAATAAGTAAATAAATAAGTAATTAAGGAAATGTTTTAATTTGCTGGAAGAGTTAGGGGAGAGTCGGGTAGTATCGGACAGTGCGTTTCTTTCATCTACCACCATATGGTAGTAGCTGAATGACATGGTTACGTTTCTCTATGCGACATCACAGAAACGTAACCATGTCAATCAGGTACTATCATCGTGTGGTAGATGAAAGAAACTCACTGTCCGATATTACCCGATGTCCGATACTACCCGACTCTCCCCTAAGGCCATAAAGCCTTCTCTCCATTCAACCAGCCTTAATCAATACAAAAGTGACATACATATTTAAATTATGGATATTTACAACACACTTAAACGATTCTCCAGCAATATCCTTCAGTTAAGTTTTAACGACTAGTACATGTTTATTTAATTTGAGATAAAGCCTATAAAAAAGTAACAACATAATTTATGAGCTAATGTAATTCAATTCGGTCTATATACAATATGTAAAGAATTATAATTAAGTTGAAATAGCTAGTTGGTTAAAATGATGAGAATTACTTTCTATTCTAATACAGTGTTTACAAAGCACCTGACAAGGTATTCCTGTCCCATCATACACATATCACATCGGTTGGATGGAGATGTTGCAATACAGGCCGAGCATGGTAAACAATTAAACTTTTGCATAAAAGACAAACGCACAATGTATTATCGCCTCTCGAGTATGAAAACAATATTTTTCTTAGGCCTATAAACAATTAGTTATACAGGGCAATATTATTCACAAAGGTACTTTGTAACAATTTTTAATAGTAGTAGAGGTTGTGGTGGTAATATTTTATTATTACAATATCAGAACACATACCATTTGTAATTATTCATAAATTCAATAAATGAAAAAGAAACTACATAAATACCTTTTGAGAGAGAAAAGGTTATATTCTGGATCCGTCCATCAGATTCGAGGTGCACTAGAATCAACCCGAGGAGGTTAATCTAGCCAAAAAGGGCAATTTATGAACCAACTATCCCTTATTACAAAACATCATATAAACTCAGGGATATAAAAGTCGCCGGATTATTGGTGGGTGCTAGAGGGACCATAACAAAACAATTCCTGTCATTCTGTCATAAATTTGGAATCCCAACAAAAATTAAGGAAATTTCTTTGCTGGATTTTGAGAGTTCTCTGCAGATTTCACGGTGACACTTGTACTTCAATTCAAATTACAGTTGAATTTTCTCATTCCATTTTATTTTTTATCTGTATTCTTTATTTTACTGCAAATTTTCATTAGCCTATTGTAAAATATTATACATTTCAGAAACATTTTTCTTTTGTGTAATAACCCCTTTCACCTAAACACCATCGATATAGTCCACACATGTGGAGTAACGGTCAGCGCGTCTGACTGCGAAACTAGGTGACCCGGGTTCGATTCCTGGTTGGGACAAGTTACCTGGTTGAGGTTTTTCCGGGGTTTTTCCTTAACCCAATATGAGCAAATGCTGGGTAACTTTCGGTGCTGGACCCCGGACTCATTTCACCGGCATTATCACCTTCATTTCATTCAGACGCTAAATAACCTAGATGTTGATACAGCGTCGTAAAATAACCCAATAAAATAAAATAAAAACCATCGATATATTAAACAATTTCTGATACGTGATTATCCATAATCTCATACAGCAGAAGCTATAACGTAACCTAAATAATTTAAACAAGATAATGATAGCAAAGTTTTAATTAAAGATAATGAAATAAACATGAACCATTAAAAAAGGCACAATTTTATTATTGAAAGTACAATGTTGACAAACAAAGAAACAAATGCCAGGTAGGTGATAAAAACAAATAAATGCTAGGGACGTGATAAAAACAAACAAATGGTAGGGAGGTGATAAAAATTGTAGAATAAGTAGCCGTGATTGGCTGAAACACGTCGTTCCGTATCGTTTTATTGGTCAAAAGTAGAATGACTTAGTAAATGTCTGATAGTTATGGTGACAGGCTATGGGTCTCTAACCTTAAAAAATGCTGTTTTTATACCGAAATTACGCCAACCCACCCTAATGAGAAACGAGACGTAGTCGTCCAACTCTGAGGGCGTATTAGGACCGAAATGACGAAGGCCGAGAACCCAATTCGTTGTATGCACTGCATCAGCTTTGGCAGAATAAGGTCAGCAAGAACGTCTCGAGAGAAATGGATTGCTTCTACTTGGCATACAAAAGCATTCAATTTAATTACATGATAGACTAGTGACGTTTTCTTTAGAGGAAATGAAGGGAAGCACCCACGGCGCTGCACGCGACTGTGCAGGTGCAACTTTGATGCTAAATCGAATTAATGAGCGTGGGTTCAAGGGAGTTGGAATCCCGCCCATATTGGTGTGTGGGCCATTCATATCGGGGAAATGTGTGTGTCGATTTTATTCATGAATTCTAAATTGGTCGTATTGTAAAACAAAGAAAAATGTCGAAACCCATTAGAAAAGTGAATTTTAAGGACGTCCAAGCTGACCAAAAATTACATTTTCTAAAAACTAGTCTAGAAAATATTACATGGTGTTGAGAATCTCTCCACAAAATTTTGCGGCCCAAATGTTAGTTTAAATGGGTTTTAAAATTTAAAGAGCCTTGGCTTGTTAAGTGCCATGCCCTAGTTACTTAGCTTCTTTGATTTTTTAAAAATGATCCTTCGTCAGGATTTACAGTAATTGATTTATCAATTCTTTTGTGTGCTATAAACAGTGTCTGTTGTTCTTGTAGGTTACAAGAGGTAAAATAATTAATCATGTTACATGCTTATTCAAACTTTACGACTTGTTATCCGCAGTACCCAATTTTCAATAAAGAAGGAACATTTTCTCAGAAACTACTTGAGCTAAAGTAACGAAATTTTGAACACTCATTTATTATTGCATAATGCAAATTTACCTGCAGAAAATTAGTTCTTACGTGAATATTAAAATAACTTTACTTTGGGAAAGAAATTATATTAAAATATACTACTACATTCCTTTAAATTTATTTTGAAAAGAACCAATTGAAGCTTTAAAATTTTGTCTACAGGAATTTTTACATATAATGCACAGCAAATCTGTACAACATTTCAGAACCATATCTTTAATAGATAATGAGAAAGTTTTCCTTATATTTCGTGATATCAGGTTAGGTTAGGTTATTTCGGGTTATTTTTTAGTAGGTTATTTTACGACGCTTTATCAACATCTTAGGTTATTTAGCGTCTGAATGAGATGAAGGTGATAATGCCTGTGAAATCAGTCCGGGGTCCAGCACCGAAAGTTACCCAGCATTTGCTCATATTGGGTTAAGGAAAAACCCCGGAAAAACCTCAACCAGGTAACTTGTCCCAACCGGGAATCGAACCCGGGCCACCTGGTTTCGCAGTCAGACGCGCTGACCGTTACTCCACAGGTGTGGACTAGTTCAGGTTAAGTTAGATGAGTTCGTAATTAGGCTTCCTTACATGGTAAGGTATTATAATTAATTAGCATTGTAAATACCTGTGCCAAATTTCAGATGAATAGCTAAAAAATTGTGGAATCAGTGATTAATTACATATAACAATGTAGCCAGACATACTGTACTCTGCTCATATAAACAAATCTTAGTATATCCGCAGCTATGGGTGGATGACTTTACTCAGGCACTACATTACAACATTATGCACAGTAGAGAAGTAGTTTCATCGGTACTAACGTTTGAAGTAGAGTTGTGAAGGTTAATAAGAGGCTTTCAATGTGACAGAAGTTAAATCCTGAAATCACAAGAAGTTGAATGCAATACTTGAAGAATTTGCTGGTAACCACAGTAACAAATGGAGAAACTTTCACTGGAAATTATGTAATCTATATAACGAATAGTAGCCTAGTTAAGAGACATTGTCCTGTGGAAGAACACGTAGAATACCTCTCTTTACTTTGGAAATGAACAATTAGGAGAAACTGTCTTCTTCAAAACTTAAGTCAAGTATACGTAATTCTTTTTCGATATATGTGCAATGTTGGTATGTTACAATATCTCTTCAATTGAATTGTCTGTATAGCAGTCATTCTGCTGCAGTCCAGAAATGTGGAAATAAAGTCGTGAGATATGCGAAAGAATAATATTGTTACATACGAGATGCACTCTTAGTTTCACAAGCTATTGGTCTCGCAAGTACGGATTACCGACGGAAGGAATGCGAATCAAATACTGCGATAAGGAAGAGCGGGCGAGAGGAAAGGTCACGAGATAGCTTGAATGATATTCAAGAGTACAGTCGGAAGAGAAATGACATCGATAGAATCAGTCTTGCGTTGTGATAGTTACATTACGACTTCAGTTTGTTCCATTGCATGTGAATACGTGTCTTGTATCGCACGGTATTATTATTTCATTCGTAAACATATGTTGCGCGTTTAATTAGCTTCGAATTTTTCTCTTGCTACGTTCTTTATTTTGACTGTGATGTCCTCATTTGTTCATCTTCTTGGAAGAGAGAGTACTTCCATCGGCTCGCACCTCTCCCCCCCCCCATCGGTATGCCTACACACACACACACACATCAAAACCGACAGCAACGCCACCATTGCTTTTCGGTAATCGTTTCTTGCGCGAGCTATATTTTCATGATACAGTAAGAATTACTGTATCATATTTCAGAGTCGCTCCATTCACGTCTTGTGACGTAGAACGAATATTTTCCGCATACGAATAGTTTTTCTTAACACAGAAAAAATATTTATTTCGATAAATGGGAACGTACGTTATTAAGTAGGCTTATTATTCATGATCCTTTTTCATTTTTATTTATTTATATTGTCATCAACGAGTTATGGTGTACCACCGCATTTCTGTGTACGTGTTTCACCATACTTTATATTAAATTTTACAATTAATATGCAATACCGGCAGTGTGTTTAATTAATAATTCCTCTATTCTCGATATTAACGTAACTCCAAACAGTCTATACATATTGTAAACGTCTGGAGACATATCACTAGGATCTCGCCAAAATTGTAAAAATTGTAGAAAATTACTAAATTGTAAAACTATAAAAATTTGTAAAAATTGTAATTGTAATATTGTAAAATTTTGACTTGTTCCACATCTTAAAGCTTCATTGCTCATGTAAGATCTATGGAATAAAATGAATGAATGAATGAATGAATGAATATATCACTGTGTTTGATTTGTTATTTTTATACGTATTATGCGAAAATTATTTTAGATTAAAACTTAAGAAGGGTCTAATTGGCATTTAGTGTCTTTATGTATTATTTGCTTGTTATGTTTCTTGTTCTATGGCCATGGACCATTGGCACAAAGACAAGTATGGTTACCACCCGATTGTACATGTTCATTGTGCGGATTTGTTGACGTTTAGAGCTGCGTTACTACTCTTCATTTGGTTGAGATGTAGTCCAAGCTGACAAAACTTAATACTGGGTGAACGGTATAGAGCGGAACAGGTTTGACGGGTCTTAGCCAGCCGGCCGGCCGGCTGGCTATGCGCACGGAGGTAGGGGCTCAAGGCCGCGCGAGTTCTGCTCTATACTGTTCACCCAGTAGTTTCGGCACCAACTTCCTAGCTCTAGTAATAATTATCCGGAGGCCTTGTTCCATTAAGAATCGATGGCTTAAATAAATAAAATTATGCCTGTTAATACTCACTTTAGGCAATAAGTGTAATTCACAGTACGATTTAATCGTACGGCATTAATGGAACAATAATGAAATATAAATACCAGGGTAAACCTAAAAACGTGGATATATCCTGTTGACTGTACAGAATCGGCTTACAATCCCTCTGTCTTGCAAAGTGTGGGGTAATATACCGGCGAGTTCAGTAATGTTCAAAGTAAAACATAACACTAAACCAAAGACGAGACATGTTAAAGTTAAGCTTACTATGTACGATCTCACATTCAAACCTCCCAAATATATCTGCTTATCATCCAGGCTAATAACTTTTGTATAGAATAAATCCACGAAGCATTTTTAAAATTATTTATTTTGCGACACTATCACTTGCGATGGTTATCTAGCGTCTAAGTGAAATGAAGATGATAATGCCAGCGAAATGAGTCCCTGGAAGAAATTTCAAGCAGGCAACTTGTTCCAACCAGGGATTGAATACGGTCCCGCTCGTTTCATGTTCAGACAAGCTAACCGTTACTCTACAGCGATGGAGATCTGCGAAAAAAAAATACATGATCGACAGGAAGTCTTATTTGCGAAATTGTCTTATGAAAGTTGCGCAGCTCTACAAGAAATTTTAATTGAGGGACTTGGAGGAAAAAGGGCCTATCGCACGTTTTTAACTTCTGAGAAAAAATACTTCTTTCACAAAGTAGGCAAACAGAGAGTTGCATACCTTTTCTTCAAAAACAAAAATAACAATGCTAGTTAAAAACATAAAATTACTTAGTCATACGTTAAAAAGTGTTACAATTTTAAAAAAGGTATATACCTTCGACAGACGGCCCGTTTCGACGTGATGTCACGTCTTCATCAGTGTCTCCTGAACTACTGGTGATCTTGAATTCTGCGATGTGCATTTGTCGATTGTAGGGGTGGGGGTGTATTGCTCTTACGGTGGGGGCTGGTTGTTTGTGTGTTATGACGTAACATGACGTCGAGTAATATGTGGGTATTGAACTGTAATTGTGTGTTAAGTATATGTTGTGGGTATGTTATTGTATGTTTATATATTTCGTATTGTTCTAAGATGTTTAACTGTGAAATTTTTGGTGTAGGGTTTGGTTACAGCTTTAATATGTTCATTATATCTTGTGTGAAAGGATCTTCCTGTCTGTTCTATGTAAAAATGGGGGCAACTATTGCATTTTAGTTTGTAAACTCCAGTTGAATTATATTTATTTGAATGTTTAATGTGGTTATTTAAATATTTCTGTGTTGTGTTATTTGTTTTGTATGCTATCTTGTATTTTAGTTTTCTGAATGAAGTTGCAATTTTGTGAGTATTGGTATTGTGATATGTTAATGTTATGTATTTATTCTCACTTGGTGTTTGTGTTGGTTTGTTCTGTTTTTGTTTTGCCTTTTTTATTAGTGTGTCTATTATGTTAGGGTTATATCCATTGTCTTGTGCTATATATTTTATTGTGTTTAATTCTTCAGTGTAGTTGTCATTGTTTATTGGTATATTAATTAATCTGTGTGTCATTGTACGGAAAGCTGGATGTTTATGTTGTATGGGATGGTTTGACGAATTGTGTATATGTGTTGTGGTTGTAGTGGGTTTCCTGTATATTTTGAATTCGTGTCTGTTATTTGTTTTGGTTATGGTGATGTCTAAGAAGTTTATAGCTTGGTTATGTTCTGTTTCTATTGTATACTTTAATTTGGGATGTATTTTGTTGAGTTGTTGATGTAGGTTTTCTATTTGTCTTAATCAATGAACAATGTTAGGCATATCCCACAACAAAAAAACCCGTGAGCGTACACACTAGATGATGCCTGTTATATTTCTCAAAAATAAAAAAAAAGATGGAGGAATGCGAAAGGCCCTTCTTCCACCAAACCTTTCAATTCTATACATTTTTTATCTCTAAACCAAAGAAGAGACATGTAAAGCCTGCCAATCACATCTCCTAAATATGTCTGCTCATCATCCAGGCTAAGAGTTGTTCGTGTAGAGTAATTGCGAAGAAAAGAAAAACTCATCGACCAGAAGTCTGTTTTGCGAAACTGCCTTCTTAAGAATTGCATAATCCTGTAAGACATATTCTATTGCAGACAACAGATTCAACTACGTTGACAAGAGACGAATATTGGCGTTTGATTATGAAGTAGAAGACTGCCGTTCCGTGAACTACTTTCTAATATCATGTCGATGTGACTTGTTGCTAAGGAGCGGATTCCTATGTAATTAAATATTATTTTTTTTTCGTGTGATAAAACACAATTAACAAAGTTAAAAATTCCGAACATGAAGTTTAAAGTTTAAAACCCGAATTTTATTTCACATAAAAACACATATTTTCACAAAAAAAATTATGTAAATACATATTTTCAGGAAATCTATTATAAACACATAAATCCTTGAGTTGTTTTAATTAAATAATTTTTTACAAGAACTTTTAAATATTTTAAAACTAAATCAATAATATCACTCAGAAGTACGTTATCTTTTTTAAGCCCTCTTTATTGCTTCGTGTTTCTAAGCGCTGTGTGATGTATCCGTGATCCATTTTCGTAGTAGTATCGCCTCAAGTTCTGAGAACTGCTAGGCAGGATATCAGTGTTATTATTAGAGAATAAATTAACATGGACAAGGAGGAGAGATCTTGTAACATATAATTAGGAATGTTTATTGTTGCTGAAGATGATTTCATTCCACGTTTTGTTTGTGAAACACAACAGATAAGAGCTCGGGTATGAACATTATTTAATTTAAACAAATCTCTCGCCTCTCGCTCATGCCTATCAAGTAAGGCAATACATCTTGTTGTGATTCCTTGTTATCGGTCTTCGTCAATCGATATCCTTCAAGATATACTGAAAGATGGTTATTTAAAAAACGACTTGGCTTTCCTATTAGCAAATTTAAGCTTTTTGTGTGACACCATAAAAAACTTGAAACATCCAAAACCTGTTGTCTGAAACAGGGAGGTGCGTGCCGTGAAAATTAAACTAGACTCGCTACCAGGTTCAGAAGTAAAAGTACTAAGGGACAAATTCCATAATGTGTTTGGGAAAAATAGTGGATACAAAAAATATGTAAAGTTGCTTAAGTATTGGAAGCTGTGCCTGTAGGTGAAATTGACGGTGTATGTGTTTATGACATTCCTCTCTTTAAATATGCACATCTGACGTCCTGTGATGTGGAAAGATCGTTTTCACGGTATAAGTCGTTGTTCAAAGATAATCGGCATGCATTTGTGATGGAGAATTTGGAGATACATTTGTTGTTCACTGCAATTCTCGGCCAACTACTAGCACTCAAGTGTGGTAGATGAGTAGGCATACCTAGTAACATTTTTTTTCAAGCTAAGTAAGGTATTTTGTCATATTTAAAAAAAAAATATATTTTTATTTTTAGCAAATATTTTCGTACTTTTTAGGACATAAAAATAAATATATTTACATTTTTTAGCACATAAAAATCCGCTCCCTACTTATTGCATCACAATTAAAAGCTATCATTGCAACGAGTTTCAATTGTTTTATTTATTTTTCTTATCTTTTAACACGGAACATTAATATTTTCTTCAGTAGAACAATAATGATGTAAATTGTTTGCTTTTCTGTTGTAGTTATGTCTTCCGTCATCATTACAGGCCTATACAATTTTGTTATTCTCATGCATTCACATCAATCAAAGAAACGCAGAGATATAAACACGTAGAATACGTAGGCTATATGTCAATGTTACACACAATCATTCATTCTTGAACTTACCCACGAGACACTTTTGAACCCCAACTTGTATTGATCCCTAGGAAGTATGGATGAAAAGTGAAGATGTAGCAGCTTTTGAATTTCCATTCCCCCTCCAGCTCTTGGGTTCGGGTAGTGTCAGCTCTCGGGCTTTAAAAACTAAACCGGAATAACACTACTACTAAAATAATTTTATAATAATAATGATAATAATGTGTGTATGATGTAACATAAAGTAAAATGTAGTGTAATATAATAAAGGGTGCGTCAGGAAGAACGGATGGATTTCACAGGGCAAGAAAATTGTAAGGATTCATCAAATCAAAAATTTATTGTTGTCAACAGATTCACCAATACATGCAGTTTATTTATGGTATACAACACCATCCATATGATGTCCTTGGCTTTCGATACAGGCATCGAGGCGTTTTCTGAAGTTCGCCGTAACATTCACAGTCATAGTTGATGGGATTGCCGCGATTTCTTCACGAATCGCCGTCTTCAGTTCATCCAGGGTATGTGGTTACTTACGCCTTCAAATGGTCCCAAAGAAAGAACTCGCAGGGCGCGATATCTTACCGTAACCTCGGACAATCTCAGTGCAATAGCATGTTTGCGGGCTGATCGTTGAGGTGGCCAGACAACCTACTGTCTGTCTCCACATTTGCAGGAGTACACGCGCTCCGTGTTCGTCCTGGTGATTTCTTCTTTAATTAATTAATTATTGGGTTATTTTACGACGCTGTATCAACATCTAGGTTATTTAGCGTCTGAATGATATGAAGGTGATAATGTCGGTGAAATAAGTCCGGGGTCCAGCACCGAAAGTTACCCAGCATTTGCTCGTATTGGGTTGAGGGAAAACCCCGGAAAAAACCTCAACCAAGTAACTTGCCCCGACCGGGATTCGAACCCGGGCCACCTGGTTTCGCAGCCAGACGCACTGACTGTTACTCCACAGGTGTGGACTTTCTTCTTTAATGTTGAACCTGTGGTACGAAATGAAGCCACCCACCGCAAAATTGTATTCCGAGTTGGAATCCTAGCGTGACGTCCGATGTCGAAATGAGTCCTGAGTGGAGATCACAGACTCTTCATTTTTCAAAAATGTCTCTGCGATGAAAGCACGTTGTACACCAGACCAACACCATGTTCTCAACTGAAACTGCATTCTCTGGCTGACCCAACAGTCGTGGTCCCCCTCACTCTATCCTTCCCCTCGCTGCGTATCGATAGTTTGAAATCCATCCGTTCTTTCTGACGCACCCTGTATTTAACATTTAACATTTAATCTTCCTCAACTTGGAGAGGTTGTCAAAGACAAAGAATGTTAAACAGTAACATTTAAGATGACATTAAAAATGTCTTACAATAAATTTGTTTACGATAAACTAAAATTTACAGTAGGTAATATTACATAATGAAAATTTTTAGTAAAACAAAAAAATAAAGATAAAAAATAGAATGAGAAAATTCAACTGTAATCTGAATTGAAATACAAGTGTCGCCGTAAAATCTACAGAGAACTCTTCAAAGCTATCATATAAATTTCCTTAATTGTTGTTGAGACTCCAAGTTTGTGATAGAATGACACGAATTGTTTTGTTATGGTCCCTCTAGCGCCCACCATTAATCCGATGACTTCTATATCCCTGAGTTTATATGATGTTTTGTAATAAGTGATAGTCGGTTCATAAATTGTCCGTTTCTCTAGATTAACCTCCTCGGGTTGATTCTGACGCGTCTCGAATCTGATGGTCGGATCCAGAATATAACTTTTTGTCTCTCCAGGTTTAAATGTTATAATATCAATACGCCGATGACTTCCGGTATCCGCTATTCCATGGACTTTTTCATAGGTAGTGTAGTCATTGGACTTCAGGCATGTTGCGATTACAGACCTTATCTTGTGATGTCTGCTGTAACGAAGAGTTTCGCCAAATGGGCGTGAACCCAAGACATGAGCCAAAGTTTCAACCTCACTGTAATGTAATACAACAGTTTATTAAAGTTTTATTTTTTATTTTTTCAATTTAATAAGGGACGTGACACTGAAATATTGGTGGGATAAAATGGTAGGGAAAACTAGTTCTCAGAAGAAAAAAATAATGAGCCTCAAAATCGCTTTGCCAGCGACAAATTTTACAGCAATTTCGTCATTAAAAGTGCTTCACATACAATGGTAATCACTTTCAGAACGACTTGAAGCAAAATATAATTAATTCATTCATAGTTTTCTGCCGAAAAGCAGATCTTTCACTGCAAACCCAGCATTTTCCAATTTTTTTTTCTTTTCTGCCTTCCTCTTAGTGTCCGCATATGATCCACATATCTTAATGGCGCCTACACCTGATATATTCTCCTACCCCGAAAAAAATAATTACGAAGATATCTTAGGAAATTATTGTTAACAAAAGGCCTTTCAAATATGCGAAATATAAAGAAAAAGTATTTTGACACTGGAAAAAATCTACTTAGAGATTTTCGGGTAAATAAACTTAGACCACAAAAGAGTACTTTTGGTCCTTCTGCGATTTCTCCTGAGCTATATTGGACGAGTTTTCAGTATTCACGAGTCAAATTGTTAGGGAATAAAAAACAGCTTGATTTAATTTCTATCTCATAGTCATTATGTGCTTTTGATTGCAGAGAAGGTTCCATTAATATTTTACTGAAGGTATTTTATTTCACATTTCCATAGGTAAATCGGAAATGTAAGGTTTATAGAACAAAATATATTTGTAGGACCGGAACACCAACCTTCCTTATGTCAAGGGAATGTGAAGTGATTGATAGGTTTCTTGCTTTAAAACGTTTGGGTTAATTTTCTGAATCTCCGGCTAAGGAGCATGAAACTTCTCTTGCTCTCGAGGTTAATCCAATCGCGACGTTACTTAAGTAGAGGACGACGTCGTTACTTGAATACAGAAAACACAAACTCCATCGAAGTCATGCGAGAGCTTTAGATGTCTCCAGAAGAAATCAATATTACTGTCTGAGGTAAAACTTAAAATTACAAATCTACAGATTTCTGAAAAGGCTTCCAGATGAAGCTCAATTCGAAATCGAGATCACACGTTCCTAAATTCGTGACGTAATTCTTCAACACACATACGTAAAAATACGTACATGATTACCCTGAAACTATTTGATCGATGTCATAAGGCGTACACATACTGGGATTCCCGTGATGTCCGACCTTCATCGGAGAAAACGGAGGGTATCACATTCGAACCCGTGAGAGTGGATCTTACGTGACATTAAAATTTAATGCGCCACTGATCGAAGCCGACACAAACCAATATCCAAACACATCTAGGTTTCTGTACTAAACACTGACCCTTCTAATATTGATCCTCACTTAAAGAAAAAGAACTGTTCATCCGCAATTGACGATTGTGGTTGGTGTTTACTAGTCATTCCGTACAAGTGTCACATGATAAAGTACGGGGTCTGTCACGTTAAAATAGTGAGGAAAACATGACATGTCAGACGCGTATGCAAAAAATTCAGAGTTGTGTTTAGAAATTTCGGTTGCTAGAAATAAAGAAACGTATAGTTCATTCGTTAGCTCGTGAAACCAAATGGAAGCGTGCGGTGTAGCATATAGCAGGAACCTTATGGTGGTGGTAAGTGAGCTCGCTTGCTACGAGTAGGAGCGCAGCGAGGGGGGAAGCTTCTCAGTCTACATTCATCTTCCCCTAACGCGCAGCAAAGTTTCACGAGATAACGAATAGCCTATACAATTATTAAATATGGGTTAAACCCAATTGCATTCTTCAACTCGGTAATGAGTTTTGGAATAATAATATGGGGAAATTCCGCAGATAGTAACAGTACTGGGTGTTCAGTTCAAAGCGTGTCATGGCTCGCTGTATGCCGTCATGTGGCTAGCCGATGAGCCTAGAGAATTCAATCTTCCTACACTTCCGCAGAGGTGTATAACCTATGAGGCAGAGAAGTTTCCTAGCAAGTATGGCGTTCATTCTGAAGAGTACGTACCGATACGTACGGTAACGCCGGCAGTGGCAGGAATGTGAACCGTTTGGAAATACGTACTGTCGGGATATGGGGAGAGGGTTAAGAGGATTACTTACGTATTTGTTGACATTAACTTCGACGGTCAACATGAACACGGAGCATTTGATTTGTGTTGTGGAATGTTACCGTACGCAACCGATGATAACAAATACCCTGCGTATGACTTGCCGGCGCAAAACACAGTTCGAAAGAGGTTATGGTAGCACACAGACCGTACAGACCGCCATCTGTTGCTACGACGTTCAAGTTATACCGTACACGTTCTCAAGTTCAGATTGAAGAACGCCTTAAATAATAGGCAACTTCTCTAACATATAAGCTGAAACTCGCTTCAAATCGGTGACCCAACAACAGTGACGTCATGACACACTTTGAAATGAACACCCAGTATATTCCTATTACATAAAAGAGTAGGAACTAATTAGAATAATAGTAGGTGCCAAATCTAGGGAATCGTGTAGGATTATTTTCAGAAAAACTACAAATAATGCCCATGGGTTGTCAGTATATTTTTTTCATTAATAATTTTCCTCGTATGTAATCGTGAAAACTTTGTAACTAATTCAACAGTTCATAGCACAAATACACTTCAAAATATGACTTTCATACTCCATCGCAAAGTCTATCGTGCTATCAAAAATGAGTGCGTTATATGACAGTAAACATTTTTAATAGCCTCCCTATCGATATAAAAAATGAAACTCAAAACATAAGATTATTTAGGGCCAAATTAAAGAAGTACCTAATTTTTCACGCCTTCTATTCTGTAGGTGAATTCATGACATTCAATAGCGCTTCATGAAATTGATACTAAAACTTGGTGTTGTACTAGTAGACTATATTGTAAACCTTGTCTGAATATATTTCATCTAGACTGTCACTATAAATTAAGACTTTATAATAGTATTAAGTTTTTTGACTTGTTCCATATTCTAGCTGTGAAGCAATGTATGAATACCATGGAATGTTAATAAATGCAATACAATACAATCTTAAATCCAAAAAATCTTAATACAGTCTCTCCTGAGATTTAGTGAACTCTGTTATAGTGAATTTAAATCCTTGATCGTGATGCAGATACATTACGGTTAATACACACTGAAAAATTCGGTTTCAGTGAAATCTTAACGTTGGTTTTAGTGAACGTAAGAAGTGTAACTTCCAAGAAAATAATTTCCTTCTAACATCACGAAAATATTTTCAAACAACGATTTATGCATCTGCTTGAAGAAACAGTTTGTGTACCGGAGTTATTTTGGTAGGAAGTACGGTGTTGAGGTCCACCCTATGCTAGTAACGATTAGCATGTCTGACCGTGAAACGAGCGGGCCCGGGTTCAAATTCTGATTGGGAAAGTTACCTGGTTAAGGTTTTTTCCGGAGTTTTCCCTCAACCCATTAAGAGCAAATTCTGGACACCTTTCGGCGCTGAACCCTGGACTCATTTCGCTGGCATTATCACCTTGATCTCATTAAGGCTCTAGATAGTGTTAGCAGTTAATAAAGCGCCTAAAATAACTAATAATAATAATAATAATAATAATAATAATAATAATAATATAATAGCGTTGGAAGGGATAAGATCAGTGGCGGCTCGTGATAAAATATTATGTGTGTTCACAATTTTGTGTTCCAAAATCGAAGAGAATTTGAAATCGTACGTTTTTAGCCTAATATGAAATGACATGATTCCAATGTTTCACTGTCGAAAAAACCGTATATAAATTCAAAACAACATATAATGTTATAATGATATAATGATAATGATAATGATAATGATGATGATAATGAAACCTAGTCTTTTTATTTCCAATTTTTCCAGGAAAGTCAGTTTACCCAGTTCTTTACTCTTCAAAATTACTTGAACATAGTTCATTGTTTACGTTGTTAAAAATTAATACATAAAGCAATTTACAAAAGCGTGTGTTCAGTAATATACTGTGGTTTGATTCACAACACACTGATACACTATAGCCTATACCAGTACTGTAATCCCATTCGCATAGATTGATTACTATAAATACATGCCAGTAAACATTATTCTTAAATAATATACACCACCATAAAGATATTTAAATTCATACCACCACCACATTCAAAGCCAAACTATGCTATATGCAGACACTGAAGTATAGTAATTCACAAACTACACTCTCGTAGCAGCACTGTACACACATCCACATAAAGTAAACGTTCCGATAGTAAGATGCTGACACCTGCAGGCTAAAATACAGACTTATTAAATTTTTTCCTCGAGATATAGCATGTAAACGATAGGCATCGGTGCACCTGACATCTGTAGGATAGATTCACTGTTCACTTAATGCTTTGTGCTCTTGACGAGTCATAAGCGGCCAGCGAAAGACAATTTTCTCCCGCGCATGCGTGAAATTTCTGTAACCTTCTTGAAAAGAGCACGGCTTGTACGTGAACGGATGTTGCCAAGTTTACATAAGAAGTTTATGTAAGATGCGGGAAGTTTAAAATACTCGATCCTGATATTATACATCCCCACTACGCCAATACGGTATTAAATAATAAAACTAGTCTTGCATTAATGGAAACAAGATGTTCACGTGCTCTTGTGCTCTTATTGACGCACCGCCACTGGATAAGATAGTAAAGACCCACGGAAAGTACTTGACCACGCTGAGAAGACATCTCATAACCCACATGTTAACGCTCCTGCTACCAACGTTTTTAATAACTTAGGCCTACTACTACCAAGGGTGGTAATATAAATTACCCCAATCAAAATCATACATCGATATTCGTTAAGCATTTGGAATACAAACAATTTATGTATTATTGGTTATAAGCTTACAAAAAAAAATATAAAATCAGCCAATTTTTAAAAAATACAGAATGATTCAAAAGTTCTGTTCCATTTTGTTGAAAACATACACCGAAAATTAATGAATTTTAGAGATATTACGGGTGCCACTATACAGTAAATTTAAATTTATCTGTCTTCCATTTCAAGACAACTTCTTAATCCTACATAACTTTGACATGGTGGAAATCACATTTACAAGCAATGAAGGTCACAGTACTATAATTTAAATTGGAAATCATTTCAGTTAGTTATTGCAAATTAAATATTAGAATGTCTTGCATACAACCCTGAGCAACTCAACATATTTTATAATAAAATAAAAATTGATTTCCAAAAATAAATAAATAAAAATATAAAAATAATAATTAGCCACCTGCGTAGCTCATTCAACTAAGGCACTTGCCTGCCGACCCGGTGTTGCGCTAGGGCGTGGGTTTGATTCCCGCTTGGGCTGATTATCTGATTCAAGTTTATACGAGGTTTTCCCCAGCCGTAAAACAAATGTCAGGCTATCTATGGCGAATCCTCGGCCTCATCTCACCAAATACCATTTCGCTATCACCACTTCCATCGACGCTAAATAACTTGGTAGCTGATTCAGCATCGTTAAATAAAGAAGGAAAAAACTAATAAATATAATTTTGGTTATTTGTTGAAATTTAAATACTGTATTCGAATACCACCTATACAACAAGCATCTCGAAAAAAGGCTGAACTAATAATTATTTCTAACACAATCACTTTCAGCAAAACCTTAACACACAGAAATAAAAAATAAAAACTACGAATAAAACATCATAATATAAATAACAATATAAAAATTGTTATAAGTAAGCCTAACACAAAATAAAATAATTTGGAGGCAGACGAACATAGGCATAAAGAAAATTAAACTACACATTGAATGTTATATCCCGGAATTTTCATGACAGACTGCCAAGGGGGTAACAAGAACATCACACATAAATAATGTGAATTACGTCTTAAATTAGAGTAATTATTTATGTTATAGTTAATTAAAATTATTAGTAGACATATATAACTGACAAGTACATGGAATTTCAAAAAGAAATGTAGAGAAAATGAAAATAATATTGAAAAATCGTCAGTGGGATAATCATATTAGCCATGTTGGTAGCAGGAGGGTTAAATTGGAGTACAAAAGATAACCTTAGCAGTTGATAAAGCGTCTAAAATAACCAATAATAATAATGATAATAATAATTATGTTGGAATGGGTAAAATAATAATGACCCAGGGAAAATACTTGACCAAGCTCAGACTACAGTTTCCATCCCACATGTTAAAGTCGGAGTAAAAATGTGTGTAGTGCTTTAGGAACAGACATTCCTCTGAGGTTGACGCCCTCTAATAATGATAACTGAATTAATTATATCCACAATCCATTTGAGTTTTCCCAATACAAATTTGTATTCAACTTTCCGTTGTAAACTACTTATACGCAAATGAAAACGAAAGGTTCAATTAAAAACTTTTTTGCTATTCCAGGATTATATTTCAAAGCGTACTACTCCAAAAGTTTGCGTGTATTCTGTCTGCCAATGATACGCGAGTAGCAACACGTGCTTTTGTTTACATCGGATTTACTTTATGCCGGTAATAGCGTGCTATACATAGGCTATCTTTTTTTGCCCTTCCACGAGGTTACCTTGGTTATGCGGCAACTTCTCCGACAACTTTGTATTGCGTGTGTTCTAATTATAAATCGTAAGGCGAAGCAAGGTCAGAAATTTTTGAAACCCAGATTTATACTTTGAGATACAAATAGTAATAAAATAAATGAGAAATGAGAAGTGTGAAGTGGCAGCCCTTGAAATAGTTGCTGCTGTTTTGCGGCGACTAGAAACGTGGGAGAAAAAGAAGCCATTAGTGGTGAATAAACAGATATCTACAAAAGCGGTTAGTGAATTTGATAGTTTTACAGGAAATGTGAATTGCTCAAGGAGCTCTGTTGAGAAAATTGACTCGAATATCACCGACTTTGAATGTCGTGTGATCAATATTATTATGAAGATCGAATCAAAAGAGGAGACTCCCACAGTAGGTAGGCCTTAGAGACCGGCAAATCACACAAGACTCACGCCCGTACCCGGTTGCCGTCAGGCTTGGGTTCCGGTGACGCTACAAAGCAAGTTAACTTTTAGCCTCAACCCATTGAGCCCGGGTTTTATAGATTCAGTCCAGGCGGGACCCAAGAAAGCCAGCCTGTTTGCTCGTATTATAAGGTAGAGTGACTTGCATTCACGGAAGCCAGTCTGCGCTGGTTAAGATGAAACTAGTTGGAACCTAAGTTCGTTGGCTATTTAGTCACTTCAAAAAATCTTTATCTTATGGTCCAACACGGCAGATATTTCTTGATTAAAGAAACACAGTTTTCAAATATATTGCGCTACAGAATTCATAAAGTAATAAGACAATATTATACATTTCATATTCCTGCAAAGTGCATCTGACTCAACAAAATAGTAATATTTCGTAACTTGTGACTAGTTGACAAGGGAAGGGAAGGGAAGAGAAGAGGGAAGGGAAGGGAAGAGAAGAGAGGAGAGGAGAGAGACGAGAGAGAGAAGGAAATATGTTGAAAAGATATTGGTAACAATTATTATGAATATCAACAACTATTATAGAAAAATGTTTCTTTTTAACTTTTTCCTTATCAACAATTAAAAGCCTCATGAATACCTGTAAAGTATATAATAGTTTTTAGTTCTGCAGAATATTGATTTGCTATTTAAATTCTGAGGGACAGATTTCTTTTTATTTATGAAGCTGAAAGTTTGAATGGTTTGCATTAAATTTGTATTACTACGATGAAAAGAAAGTGCAAGTAATTTATAATAACTGTTGGCATTTAATGGATATTATGTTGACGAGAAATAGTTTTCTTTGTCTTTATTAACGGTACGTTTCAGAAGACAACAAATTAAGTTTTCAGTAGTTCGTCTATATCTATAGGCTTCTTGTCAGGTTTGAATGACTTGGTTCATATTTATTATGCATCTGAAAGCAGCAGTCTGGCGCAAGTCGGCGGAACCCAACAGTCCTTTCGGGTCACTCTTAGGACTGTTTGGGAGTCACGTGCAACCACACTGCCTGCCTGCTTGTGAGGGAAGGTTGCAGGCAGGCGAACGATACGAAGCGTAAGGCCGCTCACGGACGTAACCAGTCTTGGGCAAGCCTTATCGACAGTTTGCCTGTCTCTGGTAGGCCTATTTAGCAGGGAAGTGTCGTCTTGGAACCAGAAAATCGGTAAAGAATAAAACATCTTCACCAAAAATTAATGTATATTTTACTAATCCTAGAACCAATCATTTGCAATAAAAGTTCAAAGTTTGTCGCTTTGCATTTTGAGCACTTTCTCCTCAAGCACACAGCCAATGTATGGTAGGGTTCATGCAAGATTAGTTCCTGAAACTATAATACGGCCGTCTTTCAGTGGTGCCAACTGTTACCAGATATCACGAAAGCAAGTAAAATCAGAATGAAATATACGGAAATAATAATAATAATAATAATAATAATAATATTTTATTTATTTGTTTATTTACTAATATTTATTGTGCTGTACAACAACCTGGGGCCAATATCAATTCAGCACAAGATAAAAGTTACCACAAGATTTACAATGCACAGGAAATGACAAAAACAGTGCATAAAATAGTTATTAGAATTAGAGACAATTACAAATAAGCAATAATGACAAAATGGATAGATAACTGCAAAATACATGATCCAGAATAGCTAAAAAACAACATAAACGAATGAAATTGAAATGAATGTGATTTTGATGTGTATACTTAATATAAAAATAACCAAAGAGCATCCTATACATTCAACGGATCCGAATTAATAACATGTAAATTGGCAGCTTTAAATATAATAATAATAATAATAATAATAATAATAATAATAATAAATTCCTAATTGATCTACTATTGAAATGTTTTTGTCTCGCAACATGATACTCATTAGTTTGACTAGACAATTTATGATTCATGTGACCTAACCTAAAAATTTGTTTGACCACATGAAATGTTTAGTATGAACTTCGAAAGACGGATATCATTCTGAAAGTTATACTGTTAATTAATTTTACTACATTTCCTATTAATATAATTAATAATTATTTATATTCACATTTGAAATAACTCTCTGTAATAACTTTCGTTTCATGGAATTTGACTGTTTCTTTAAAGAGAAACGATGTTGTCACTATAACATAGAAAATAAGTGCCAGTTATATTTGTCAGTACTGAAATTCAAAACGAAGTTGCCAAGAGGAAATTCAACTTGACAACTAGAAAATCAATATTATCCACTTATATATGATTATAGTACAGTAACAGGAAAAATGGTAAGAAGATCTAGGCTGCAGAATGCATAAGTGAAAATGAGAATACCTGACCTAAAATTTTTTGATCGGAACAAGTCAGAATCGAAGATATAACAAATTCACAAACTTTGAAATAGTTCCGCTAGTTCTCATTAGGTGACACTATTATTGAGACGGGTGAAAATGTATTGAGGAAAATGATGATGTATATTAAGTGTAAATTATTTTCATAATTGACAGTTTCGGTGATTTCCCGCAAAATCTAGTGCTTTTTACAATCATTAGAGGGGAATGAATTGTTGAATTCTATAATGCGGATACATTTAAGTACTATTGGCGACACTGACGATTATCGTCGCCGTCTATTCATTGAAGTTACAACTAAAGAAGCCGTATTTACAGGAACAAATTTTCGATCACTATCAATTAGTATGGGTCATAGAAGTTACAACTAAAGAAGCCGTATTTACACGAACAAATTTTCGATCACTATCAATTAGTATGGGTCATAGGAGTTACAACTAAAGAAGCCGTATTTACACGAACAAATTTTCGATCACTATCAATTAGTATGGGTCATAGAAGTTACAACTAAAGAAGCCGTATTTACACGAAATTTTCGATCACTATCAATTAGTATGAGTCATAGAAGTTACAACTAAAGAAGCCGTATTTACACGAACAAATTTTCGATCACTATCGATTAGTATGGGTCATAGAAGTTACAACTAAAGCAGCCGTATTTACACGAAATTTTCGATCACTATCAATTAGTATGAGTCATAGAAGTTACAACTAAAGAAGCCGTATTTACACGAACAAATTTTCGATCACTATCGATTAGTATGGGTCATAGAAGTTACAACTAAAGCAGCCGTATTTACACGAAATTTTCGATCACTATCAATTAGTATGAGTCATAGAAGTTACAACTAAAGAAGCCGTATTTACACGAACAAATTTTCGATCACTATCGATTAGTATGGGTCAGGTATCTTTGAACGCCAGCGCACACACAACACGCAAGTTACATCTGCAAGAGTTACTCGAAACGGCATCTGTCTGCATGAATAGTTGCAAACCTAAACTCGCTTAAGGTGGTACTGATGAGGCACCCATCGGGATACAATTCTGCGATATCCTGCAATACGTGCAACACCGCAGTGTGGTTTGTTCCTATTTCTGCGGCTGACTCTCTCTCCATCTAGTGCCGATTCGCCTCCAGCAGTGATTCAATCAAGTCCCCGTAACACGCATCGATGCCAGGACGAGCTGCACGTGGCGCATCCTCCACACTATCACGCCCGTGGCGGAAAACTGACACGCAAAGGGCCACCGTCCGATATTGCAAGGCATCGTTGCCATATGCTTCTCGTAGACCCGCATGACTTTTCTTTCTCGTTCCTGCCCTTCCACGCGCCACCTCAGTTTTAATCCATGCACGTTCGCATGTCGAAAACATCAGTTTAGGGCGGTCCAATTTGTCACCACTACGTAAGAGCTTCGCACTCGTCCGTCTGCACGACCTGCAAAGCGACACTGGGAGTGTTGGACAGCAATGCCATTCTCCCCACGTGCTGGAAACAGCAGTGCGCTCACTCTTCATAGAAACGTAGCGACAGTGTTGCCACTACTTTCTTTCCAGCCTTTGTACTTCATTATGATTAACATGTTTACCTTTTTATAAAAATATGACACAATAAGACCGATGCTTTAGTACGCGACTGTAGAAGAACCCTTATTTTTTTTACAGTTTGATAAAAATTTAATAGTCAATCTTATAAGGATGATGATGATGATGATAATAATAATAATAATAATAATAATAATAATATATACAGTGTGCTACTACTAGTACTACTACTACGACTACTAGTACTACTACTACTACTATTGTCCGCGCAACTTATCTAGGCACTTGGGTTCCCTAGTGCTCTCTCGCTGCCCCTCTCCTTCCGTCTCCTACAACGCTACCGCTACAAGCAACCTCGCTACACCCCGCTTCCCCGCTCTTTTAGCTGCCCAGATAAGTTGCGCGAACAGTACCTAATAACTAAAATTGAAGTCCATTCTCCTTCCTGTTGGCGAACGTGTCTATCACCTTAGTATTGAAAAATGTTATGTTTTATTTAACGACGCTCGCAACTGCCTACGTTATATCAGCGTCGTCGGTGTGCCGGAATTTTGTTCCGCAGTAAATCTACTGACGTGAGTCTGTGGCATTTAAGCACACTTAAATCCCATCGACCTGGATGTATGTCTAATTTTATGAACTAAAATAATTGAAAACTATGGCTAAAAACCACATCTCTAATAGAAAAAATGTTTCATATTTAAATACACTTTTAATAAATCAAGTTTTAGGTACTAAATACATAAGTTGGCTGTTCTGTTTTGGCTACTCTTTGGTGAGCACAGAAGGGACAGCAGTTTGAAGAGGTGCTTATGAGGAAGTGAAAAGGATAACTGACGCACGCGTATTTCTCCAAGTAGACATCTTTCCTGTGCTTAGCACATCTCGCGCTACAGTGGAGGGTGAATGATGAACGTGTCAAGGCGGACGATCAAATGCTTTAACAATATGGAATGGAAACATACGGTAACTATTTAAATTAAACAAATATTTTTGAGTTATTTAAAACAAAACATATTTTCCTCTCTTACTTTTATTATGTGCTGTAGCACATGAGCACATAAGGACCGACCGCCCGTGAATATATAATATATAATTAATTGTAATATTTGTCAGTATCCGGTCGGGGCAAGTTACCTGGTTGAGGTTTTTTCGGGGGTTTTCCCTCAACACAATATGAGCAAATGCTGGGTAACTTTCGGTGTTGGACCCCGGATTCATTTCACCGGCATTATCACCTTCATCTCATTCAGACGCTAAATAACCAGAGATGTTGATAAAGCGTCGTAAAATAACCTACTAAATTGTCAGTATCGAAATTCAAAACTAAGTTGGCAAGAGGAAATTCAACTTGACGACTAGAAAATCAATATTATCCACCACTATACGATTATAATACAGTAACACATAATAAAGGGGACTGAATTCAGAACATGAGGAAATTGTGTTTGACCTAATTGATAATGACATTTTTTTTTATAAATGTAATATTTGTTCCGAGTTAATTAATTTGAAACATAAGTAATCCTGTAAATGTAAATTTACTTATTATTATTATTATTATTATTATTATTATTATTATTATTATTATTATTATTATTATTATTGCCAGAAACATATGAAGAGTTCTCGGGAAAAACTATGAATGTCACATTCCTGTTAAGGATTAGATAATGATCTAATTGAGTCTATAACTGCAAGATGTAGTGCTGTTTCTATAGAAAATAAAGGAAAGGATTACTGTATTCGTGGTGATTATTCTCCTTTTTACCATTTTTCATAAGAACAACATTAAATTTCGCAGTGATCCATGAATTAGATAATGACATCAACCTTAAGAAAACTGTGACATTCATCGTATTTCCCGCGAACTCTTCATATAATACAGTAAAACTCCAATTTTTATAAAATCCTTCACAGAAAGAGCTCACCTCTTTTGGTTCACCAAGGTTGCAGCGATGCAGGTGCACTAGGAAAAGACCCATACACACGATAATACCACAGTCTAATATATGCAGTCATGAAGCTCAATACGTAGTAAATATGCATCCATAGATAGTTGCTAACCACTTGGATCGTTAATATCGCCTCATTACAGACAATGCGAAATAGTACCGACACAATCTATTGCTCCCAGCACCCTCACAACTGAAGTTTCGTGATTGTATATACTAGACTGTGATAATACCACAAATAAGTACGCAGTGTTATTCTAATGTAACATTTCAATAGTGTTGAACAGCAACCTCGTATGTCAAAAAAATGAACACAATAAAATTTCCCTTGATTTCCATTGAAGACACTTTTCCGAACCTTCTGCAAACAGATCTTATTTTTTTATATTTTATATTTTTTTTTTTACCTTGGGGATTTTGTGAAGTGAATTTTTAATGGCAGGCAGAGTAACTATCTCATGCCCCCATGTTTTAGATTGCTACCAGTGCACTTCATTAGAACCAGGTACCCAGCTTCGAAGCCGTTAGCCCTGTGAACTTACAATATATTTATGTTCCCCTATTATCATAATTCAGGGTTGTTATCTAAGAAATTAGCAAGTTCTTTGTGATAGTAGAAGAGAAAGAGTGGGGGAAGGGAAGTGGTCCGTGGCCCATTTCTTTTAGGGCTCATCCCGACATTTGTCTATTGCTCAAGGGAAACCACGGAAAAACCTAGAGCAGGATGAGATGTCGTGCTGACGACAAGCCAATTGGCTATAGTGTGGTCGGAATATGTTCAAGTGGGAGGTTGTCATTTAATCATAATTTAAAGTACAAGTACATTAAAATACATACATACATACATTAAGTCAAGGCATGAATATAAACTTCACAAGAATAAATTTATTTTTATTCATTTAATTAATTTATTTATTTAATTAAATTTCTTCCTGTAACCACTACAGGTTGCCATCGACAAAGAGTACCATGATACAATAGAGTAAATGCCTTGAGGCTTAGTGATACATTGTTGTTAGAGTGAAAAATAACAATTTGAATTATATTGAAAAACATGATATTAAACGAAGTAACGTCAAGGAGATGCGAATTAGTCATGGTCCATATGTATGATGCCTGAAAATAGCTATTGAGCCTTTGAGTGCTGCAATTGTTAGATCTCTTAAAATATTTTTATGCAGGCCAAAAGATTTACAGAAGTCCACTAGGAACCGGGGTATGGTCCCACGGGCTCCTATCATTAGTCCCGTAATGACGATGGATTCCAGATGGTATTTGTCCTTATAAAAACTGATGGAAAGTTCATATATATTCCTTTTTTCCTCGTGTACTTCTTCTGGCTGGTGTTCGAGCGATTCGAATCTCACAGTAGGGTCTATGATGTAACTTTCAAGAGAGGGAGGTTTAAATGCAATTATGTCGATTCTTCGATTACTGCCCTCACTGGATATGCCGTGTACTTCTTCATATACTGAATAACCTTTGTTCCTTAAGGCAGTTTCCATTATAGATCTTACTGTATGATGCCGCGTATTTCGTAGTTCACCGTGTGGACAGGCCCCCAGGACATGGGCAAGGGTTTCAACCTCCCTGTCACAACGTCGACAGAGGTTACTTATTTACTTATTTAATTATTTAATTATTTATTTATTTCAATACACAATTATGTCAAATATTTGTTCATTATCAAAATAATAAAATGTTTCTTTGCTCTCCTGTAAAATTGATTTTTTTATATACGAATATACTAGGTTGCTGTTCAATACCATCGATTTGTTATAATACTAAACACAAGTTACATCTTCCTATATCAAATATACAACTTTTCTTTATCTTTTATGAGCTGTAATATTTTTAGGACTGAAAGAGTTCCTAACAAACTTACCCTTACAATTTTACATTGCTGTTAAAGAAAAATGAATAGTAGGTACGTTTTTGTTATGTCTTGTTATTACGAATGAAACAAAACGAATTAATCTGAGGGACTAGAGATAACGTACGCATTACGAAATAATTTCGGGACTATGAAGAGAGCAAATGACTCAATAAAACACTATCCAGTGATAAACGCGACTATAAGAAACGTTGCAAAGCCGAAAGAAAATGAATAATTATCAGATTGTCTGCATATGTTTAACATCACATTATCATATAAAGATATTCACATGCACGCTAATACAAATCTCTGATCCCGCCTGCGAAATCATTGAATACGTCCCGTATGTCTGGAATAATATTTGGGGTACCTAAACAAAAATTAAAGGCGTACATCAAACACTGTATAAACAAAAAATAATTATTTATAGATGCTCAGTTGCCTGGAATACCCAGACATGACGAGCCAAACAGAGAAGGCCACCCCTATGATCATACCTACCTTCCCTGCTGACAGAACCTGTATGTAGTTCAGAAAAAATCGAAATGTTGAATTCCAGGACACGGTGGAATACGGTTTGGTCTGAAGGAAAACTATGTTTGAGAATGCCATTGTTGCCTGCTGATCCGGAGCTGTGATCGGGCGTGTGTTCGATGCCCGCTATGACTGAATACCCGGTTTGATTTTTTTCAGAGGGTTTTCCTAAATGTCAGGTAATCTTCGGTGAATCCTCGGCTTCATCTTGCCAAATACTGTATATCACAAATCCCATCGACGCTAAGTATTATAGTAGTTGATACAGCATCATTGAACAATTTAATTAAAAAATAAATACTTTCATTTCGACAAAAGGCCTCACTTTCAGCAATTCGACGCCGCTAGACAGCCACGCAGTTCACAGAGCGTCATTAAATAATCAAACAAAATACTGAGAACAATAGAAAATATACACTCCGGTACCATTAATAAATATTTACAATTCGTAATATAATTATAGCATTTCTGCTAAAATGAGAGATAATTACTATAGCTCATTAGCAGAGACCGGCATATTATGACATTTATTTTGGCAAAATATGACATGAATATTGGAATGTTAAAATAATATATTCCTTTCTAAAACATTTATAGCAAGTTTACATAATTATTTACAAATTAATCATTTAGAGATTAATAATTTTGTCTGCATTTAATATGCTAAAAAATAAAATGCAATAAATCTGCACAATTAGAAAGTTTTTCTGAACCGAAAATCCTTACCTGAATGCAAGAACTAGGTAGCTCATATTTTTACACTGAAAAGAGCAAATATTTCCTGACAAAAGAATAACACCTTCTGTCATTATTGTTTACTGCTATGAAAAAGATCGCTTCACGTCACATGACATGATGTAATGAAAGGATACTAGTATCGTGCTACATTCGGTAGTTTAATATTTGATGGTATTTCAAGTACCTTACTAAGGTGATAGAGTGGAATGTGTGGCTTGGATTTTTCAGATATTTCCCGAATATCTGGAAAGTCGGGTTCAGTGATAGAGAAATATTAACGGAGGGAAAAATCTTACAAAATATGAAATGAAAACCTATGAATATTTCTATCGTAAATGAAAATTCTACTAAAACATCATAAAATACGAAATTTTGCGTTCATTGCATTTTACGCATCGTCAATCGTGAAAATCTTCGTCTTCTTAAGGCCCGTTCTCACGATAGAGGAATTTCTCGAAACGGCCATTTATTCGAATCAATTTCTTGCGAGCAACAGTGCACACACGGTTCGGTTTTTTCCTGTGCATAATGAAATTTAAGTTATATACGGGAAAAACTCGAACCGTGTGTACACTGCTGTCCGCAAGAAACCTATTCGAATAAATGCCCGTTTCGAGATATATTCGTAACGTTTGAGCGGGCCCTTACTGCTAGTAAACATGGTTTAGAACTTAGGGGTCCGTTCACACGGTACGGAAATTTCTCGAAACTGGCATTATTCTAACCAATTTCTTGCAGACAGCAGAGTACACACGGTAGGACTTTTTCTCGTGCGTAATAAAATTTAAGTTATATACGAAAAAATCGAACCGTGTGTACACTTCTGTCCGGACAAGTCGACTCGATTAGGTGCCTGTTTCGAGAAATTACCGCACCGAGTATACGTGCCCTTAGAGTAGGAAAGTTCATGGTTCTCCTCTCACTACTTATTAGTAAAAGTAGATATTCTAGGTTATATTTCAAATAATATACTTTTGAAGTCTTTAGATATACGTAAAAATTCGAAATTCTATATTAAGCTACAAGAGTTTATTGAAAATGAAGTTCTTGGCAAATGAAAAAAAAAAGGAACTACTTAAAACATAAAGATACGGGTGGTTAATATTTTATCATGAAATCTTACTTGCAGCTAAGTATTTAAAGACAATAATATGGCAGTAATGTGAGATTTGAAAACAAACCTATATAATATCTATAAAACAAATCTAATTGCAGTAAGGTGTGACAATAAATTATCGCATTGGACAGAAATTCATACAGGAGTAAGACAAGGCTGCGGCCTTTCACCGTTGCTATTTATTATATATATGAATCAAATAATTAGAGAATGGAAACAATTGCCTCATGGATATGTACAACTCAATAGACATTTACAACTAGATTCATTACTTTTTGCAGATGATTTAGCTCTGGTGGCATCCTTAGAAGATGAATTACAACGTTCAATTTTTAATTTTAACAAAATTGGAATTAAATATGATATGAAAATCAATAAAGAAAAAAACTAAAATTATGGCCTTCTGCGGAGAATACCCTGTGCCTCTCTAAATATGTTTAGATTCAAAAATATTAGAAAGGATAAATTATTTTACATATCTCGGATACACATGATCTTTTTTCGATGAAGTAGACATTTCACAGAAAATTTCTAAATACACCAAAACAATGGGAATAATTAACACCATTATGTAACCTTCCCTTGTACAAAGGCATACTCGAATTCGCCTTTACAAGACCTCGGCGAGACCTGTACTTTGTTACGGCAGTGAGGCATGGGCATTGAGGAAGAAAGACGAAAGCAGAATAACGGCTAATGAAATGAAATTTATGAGATATACAGCGGGATATACGAAATGGAATCACAGACGCAATGAAGATGTAATGGAAGAATTACAACTAGAACCTGTAATTAATCACGTAAAACATTATCAGAACAACTGGATAAATCACCTGCATCGCATGCATAGAGATAAATCCCAAAAGTCATGCTCCACTATCGTCCAAACGGGAAGAGATCTCTCGGTCGTCCAAAGAAGCGCTGGATTGAAAATTCAACTTTGAGATCGTAACAGGCCATTTGGCCTAATACTTGAAGCGAAGAAGATGAAGAAATGGCAATAATAATAATAATAATAATAATAAATAATAATAATGGTAGTGATTATACAGTAATTATAATTATTATAAATTCAATATTTGCTTCCCGCTTTTCGAAAAGTAGAGTTCTGTACGGTTCACTTTGTCTGAGGCAAGGCTTTAATTGTAAGAACTTGGAACATCTCTCTGAGGTCACCATCCTGGTCTTGGAACAGTGCCTAGGAGTATCACGAAATACCTACAAGTTCTTGGCATTGAGGAAATTACATCAGCTCGGCTCCAGCAAACATAGTAGTTTCCAAGCCACGGCGAAAATCCTGCGAATGTACACAAGCATATCCCAGGATTTAATTCAGTAATGAGTTACGGTCGAGTTAACCTCCACTAGTTTAACTACAAAGACAGCAAGAATATATATGTGGAATTATTATTATTATTATTATTATTATTATTATTGCTCTTGTAAAACTTATTACAAGATTTTCAATAACACTGAACAAAAACTTCTTTCTTTTTGTCTTGCTCCGAAATAAAAATAGGTGAATTTTACTAATATGTGCTCTAGACCTGAATTTAAAACCCAAATTGCCCCATCACATACTATTTTCCTAGGAAAATGATTTGAATTTTTTATGATTATTACACTTTTATTACGTCACACTACTTTTGACGAATAAAACAGTACGAAAGGACGTCTTTCAACCAATCATGGCTGCTTATCGCACAATTTTATCGCGTCCCTAGCATTCGTTTAATTTTATCGCGTCCCTAGCATTTGTTTATTTTTATCACTACCCTAGCATTTGTTTCTTTGTTTGCCAACATTTCAAACTGCACTGGTCTGGACGTCAAAAAACAGAAAATTACAAACCACTCCAGTCGACTCGCATTGGCATTCAAGAACAAGAATTAATAAAGATCACTGGTCATATATGAAGAGCACCATTCGGAAATCCTGAATGAGTTGAGGGATACACCATGTACATCAACGAGTTCATTTCTTTTACGCACACGTCCAATATAACATCAACTGAACCACCAACCACTAAAACATTCAAATTTGAAAATTGTACTTTCAATTTATCGTTTCTTTTAAAATTATTCATTTTTATTTTTTATTTCATCATCGTTAATTAAAACGTTTCTTGTGTATTTCATCATCCCTAATTAAAACTTTTCTAACACTTGTTTATATTATTTAGGTTATGTTTGTTATAGCTTTTGCTATATGATATTATGGATAGTCACGTATCAGAGATTGTTTAATACTAAGATTTATTGAAAATCATCTGTCAAGTGACGTTGATTACTGGGCTCGGGATGATTGAAGTGGAATGCAAATGTTTTAATAAAAATGAAACTGAATCAACAAACCCTTCTTGACTAGTAACCGTTCAGAGTTCAATGAAGATTCCATAGTTGGCACAACTGATAACAAGAAAACATAATCATAAAACACTACTGCCATCTAGCGTAGTGTTGAGATGGTACAATAATACATTTGAAGACAGTTGTATTTTCGTAGGCCAATTAATATTTTATTGTATTGGAGTACTTTGTTACTTCTAATCTTTATATACTTTCTTCTAATGGTGTAATAGTCAATTAAATCCCACTCGAGTTTTGATTTTCTCTAGATAAATCAAAACCTTTAGTGAGATTAATGTTGACAAAACTTATTTGTTTTTAATTTTTCGTTGCTGCTGATAAAATTATAACACACTAGGGATTCAAAATTCCTCATAATACTTGGAAAATGTGTACTGGATACAAAAATGATGTAACATAGTTTAAAACACAACAACAATAAAATTATTTCATACATATAATGAGAAAAATCTCGGAATTTGAACTTAAATTTAAAATAATTTTCTGGATGACTTCTGTCTATAACTAGACCCGAAACTGTATTTTATAAGGAACCAAATATAGTCTGGAAGCATGCTGGATGATGATCTTCCTTTATATCGCCTTTCCATTTCAGATATTTCTTGATGAAATCTTTCCCGTGCTCGTCGTTCATCGCTCCAAAGTTAGGAGGAAAGAAATCCAAATGAGAATGTAAAAAGTGTATTTTGAGAGACATATTACAATCCATTTTGTCGTATGCACTTAACATGATTTCCACAACAAGTTCTATGTACGTAGTTATCTGCCATAAAATTTTCAAGGAAATTTAAGCAAACGTCTTTCAAAGCTCGCCATGCCATTCTTTCTGTAACGGAAAGTTTTTCCTCAAACAAAGAGTCAGCCATAACTTTGTGAATTTGTAGACCGATGAAAATGCTCTCTTTTAATTTTCCTTCACTGAAACTGGTAAACTTTTCTTTTAAATACTGAAAACCACACCATTGTTTGTTCATTTCATAGACCTCACTTTGAACTGTTATGAAATTTACTTAATAGAAGGGACCAATATCTGTTTATTTATTAGAAATATAAAATAACATGCAAACAACCATAATAAACCATAAATAAATCATAAACTCAAAATACATTAGCTTTTGTTTTGCTTTATACCCCCGGCGCCAGATGTTTCCTGGGGGAGCGCTTATCGAAAAGTGAGATCATAGTATATCTTAAAAACCTTACGTGATACGAAGAAAAGAGATGCATTTTCGCATTCAGCGCACATCAAGCCATAAGGGACACATTGTTTTAAGTCGGAGCAACATTCTTTTTGTTCAGTGTAATTCGTACCGGTCGAATTATTTTTCGAGAGCTATGAATTTATATTATTACAAATTATGTTTCAAAATTATCACGAGTAATTGTAAACTTACATTCACATATTGACAACAGAAAGATGAAACATACCCATGACCTTTATTCAACTCTTTTGCCAATCTCTTTCAGGTTTCTTTGCTTTCTTAGACGCAGTATTCTCGTCCAATGCCGATACAAAAAAAAAAAAAAATAATAATAATAATAATTGTATGTATGCCGCTGCGGAGTAACGGTTATCACGTCTGACCGTGGAAAGAGCGGGCCCGGGTTCAAATCCTTGTTGGGAATTAGTCAGGACGACTGTCTTCTACATATACAGGTTGTTCCAGGACGAACGTAAAATAATTAAGGTTAATTTAGTTCGGTTAAACTAGATCGATAGAACCCTATATGTCTATGTCCGAAGTCTAACGGTTGGAGAGAAATTGACGGAAGAAAATATATTGGAACATTTTGCGGTTCCGTGTGATATGTCGAGGTGCTAGCAGCATACCAGCTGAAGGAAGACATTAATTCGAGCAGCTTGTGTAATTTTTTTACTTGGTTATTTAACGACGCTGTATCAACTACTAGGTTATTTAGCGTCGTTAGGAGTGGTGATGGTGAGATGGTATTTGGCGAGTTGAGGCCGAGGATTCGCCATAGATTACCTGACATTCGTTTACGGTTGGGGAAAACTTCGGAAATAACCCAGCCAGGTAATCAGCCCAAACGGGGATCGAACCCGCGTCCAAGACCGTATCCTTATCGCAGATGTTTCCTGGGCTCTAATGTGAAGGTCAGGAAAGTTGTGAGTATTAAGGATTGATAACGAATAAAGGCCCATTCACAATGAAAATTAAACATAACCGTAACATAAACACAGAAGTTTGCGCCCAGGCTACCAAATGGGATCATTCACAATGATTCACATAAACATTGACATAAACATTACCGTAAGACGTTAACATAAAAGTTTGCAAACTCCAAACTTTCATGCTTATGATTACGTGATTTGCAAACAGAACACAATCGTGGAGCGCTGAAGTATACGACAATATGAGGAAATGGCGTCGTTATGTTTCCATGGTTACCAAGTATGTTTGCGGTTATGTTTATGTTCCCATCGTGAATGATGGCATGACTTCTTGATTTTACCGTAATGTTTATATTCTTAAGTTAACGCTTACGTTATGTTTAATTTTCATTGTGAATGAGCCTTAAAGCGTTATGTTTCTGTTGCAATTCGCTGACGTCATTATGTAATCTGTGTTGTTATAGAAGAAAACAATAAATCCACTAAAAAATAAAATACTTTATTCAGAATACTAAGCAACGAGATGTAGGCGAGAAGTGTCTTGCACCTTGGATTCCAGGTTTGCTTTCCATTCGGGAAATGGTACATACCGCGACCTCTATCTTCAATAAGCGGAAATAAAGGCATGCAAAAACTCCGCAGTTACAGTTCTCGCATGCTGAAATTCCTCTCTGCCCCAATCGCCTCCCGGTGGGCCCATCGGGGTGGATCCCTAAGTCGAGTGTAGGCGAATCGATATTATCTGAAACCGTTGGGGCATCAGGACCTACATTCCCTTCGTACGGAATTGGTACCCAAGTTTCCATATCTCTCGTATGATTTTAACAGATAGTATACAACTTTCTACATCGTTATCTTCGGACGGACATCTACACCGACCAGCTCTATTTCAATCTCAGCGTGTCGTAGTGGAGTGAATGTCTTCTTCAGAGATGCTGTATAGTGTATTCCGCTAAAAGTTGACCTCTGTCTACGGTGATTCAATTCCTTACCGGGAAAATTATTCGTATTCTGTAATAGCGGGCCAAGTGTCAACGAAATAATTTTTAGTTACTATGCCTTACCATTGCGTTCGAATTCTGCAGATTCAGATCGACTGAAGACAAGTCAGATTCAAAGGGGGAATAGGTGCACTTAAGGGGAGAGGATGGTACTTTTGGTGAAAAATGAGTAAATTAAAAAAAAAAAACGTTTTCTTTAAAATACTCTGTGATATGTGTGGAATGCATAGCATAACATTTTGTGGGTATTTGTGTCCTTATCGGATGTTGAGTCGCCATTTTTAAACTTCCTGCGTTATGGATTTTTAAATCACTCACCCACTTTTATTGTTGTTTCCGGTAAATTAAATTAAAAAAAAATTCTTTAAAATACTCTGATATGTGTGGAATACATTGCATAACATTTTGTGTGTATTTGTGCCTTTATCGGATGTTGAGACGTCATTTTTAAACTTTCTGCGCTATGGATTTTTAAATTACACGCCGACTTTTATCGGTTTCCAGTAACTTCATTTTTTTTTTGCTACATTGCCAGACAAAAATGGATATAATTCCTGAATTATTAAAGATACATGCATGAAATTTAGAACACATCATTTAGACTATTAGAAAACGTTTCTCTGTAACAGAAGTTTGTTAATTGATTTCATTTTAAAAATACGTCCGTTTGTTTGCAAGAAAGGAAATCAGAAAATTGGTATTACATTTTAATTGTTTATTTTTACAAACGTAGGGGCTAATATCAAAATTCGTTACAGACAGTTTGCAGAATATGCTTTTGCAAATACATTGCAAAAAAAGTTTGAATCTATCTTTAAAAACGATTTAGATTTATCGATTTTAGTACAATCTTGCATTGAGTATATATATTTTTTTTTCAAATTTGGGCTCCCAAATATTTTTTTTTCAAAATATCTATATTTGGTTGAGTTCCTACAGCTATGAGCTCTCTACATACAAAAAATTAACATTTTACATCAAGTAGGGAAAAAGTTAAAAAAAAAAAATACCATCCTCCCCCCTTAAGCTATTTTTTTTAGAAAATGTGGCTAAAAGTAGTTGACCCTTTGCATCACAAATTTAATTCTTTTATGTTTTTATATCATGGATCATAACAAAGCTTAGATCAATTTTTTCTCAAAATTTTAACTCTACACACAATTTTAAAAAACAAATGGCACCTCTATGTATCCTCAGGGGATGGTTGCATGGTGGAACATCTGTGCTGTATTTGTAGAGAAAGAAAGAACACTGTGGCTCTTCTGAACAACCACTATGCTGCAAAGGATTAAGCATTCGTAAATTCCGTGAAAATTTTCATTTCAATTGTAGTGTGAGAAGTGGTTAAAAGAATATCCCTTTACCACTAAAATTTTAGATGCTTTAGCTTGCCCTGGATGCACTTAACTCATGATCTTAGAAATGTCACTTGTACCCCTTTGCTTTTGACCCCCTCAATTGAGGTTTAAGTGATGACGATAGTCATGTTCATGGCTTCCTTTAGAAATGACATAAAGCCGGTTGATTAACATCGATGAGAGCGAGGTGGTACTTTCGCGATACGTTTCCGAGGATTCGTCCAGAGTTTACCTATTATCGTCTTACAACTGGGAAGACCTTCGGAAAAAGGAACACAGTAGTGTAATCAGTACAAGCGAGTTTAGAACGCTTTCTTTCGACAGCAACTTCGGATCACGAATCCTGTTCGCTTCAGAGTACACAGATGGCCCGCATCTAATTGAGACGCGACATCATATAATTAACTATCTGTCTAAAGCAAGACGGAAAATGGAAGCGATAAAATGTATGTTAAATATATGAAACTGTAGAAAATCAGAAGACTACCATGGCAACAACGATGTTTATACATTCTATATCATGTTGTCTATGAAGAGAACTGACTTGTTGATAACCTGACATTGTACAGGAACACCTCAGCGTTCCTGCCGATATTATTTATTTATTTTATTGGGTTATTTTAAGACGCTGTATCAACATCTCATGTTATTTAGCGTCTGAATGAAATGAAGGTGAAAATGCCGGTGAAATGAGTCCGGGGTACAGCACCGAAAGTTACCCAGCTTTTCCTCGTATTGGGTTGAGGGAAAACCCCGAAAACAGTCCACATACGAGTATTCAGAAAATGCTTAGCGAGGGTATTACTGCAGAATAGAGCGCATAATACTGATTTAATTTAAATATAGGAACCAGTGCTCCACTGTCATGCCGTTGTTCCGCTTAGGCATTGATCATACAGAAGGTGATTAAAAAAGTGTGGTGCAAAAGTTCATGACTGAACGAACTTAACACAACTGTATTGACATGAAAAGACACATAAACGTTCAAGTTTTACCTGTGCACTAAAAAAGCTCGATTTGAGCCACGTTGGTTACGAGATAAATGTCGAGACAGTAATCCAGTTCTGTCCAAACTCCAGCATATTTTCGGATATTGACTCCATTGTTTTGTGTTGAGTCGCCTCAGGTCGTTTAGGTTCTGTGGCATGGGGATGACAGACGCGAAGTCTTTGGTATAGTCTACCCTTACAGAAAAAAGTGGTGGGTTAAGTCTGGTGATCGCGGAGGCCAGAGTAACATTGGTGAGACGTAACCTGCACGGCCGATCCAACGTTCTGGGAGGGTAATATTACGCTTCCATAAGGTACGCCATACCATGGATGACACTTGTAGTTCCCTACTAACCAGCCTTGACTTGCTAGGACTACGTTCGTACACTGCTCCTATCCTGTTCATTGTATCTTCCAAAGTCTGTGGACGGACCGAACATTTCCCAGGACAAACTGCCACTAGTTTCAAATTACCTCACCAAGCGCTCAGTGCAGTTTCTATGTGGTGCATTCTTGCTAAATTCAATCCTGAAGTGTCACTGTACTCTCACAAAAGCCTCTCGTTGGTGCAAAAGGTCTTTTGATTGCTCTTCGATGTCCTTATCTTGTGTAGCACTACACTACGTCTTTGGTGGTGGTGATGATATGAACTAGCAAGTAGAACACACAATAACTTGTGACCAGTCGCTTTCACTAGTTTGAATAATCGATCTTTTACCATTGTTGTCACTCTCTCTAGAGATCTTTACCTTTGCACCATTCTTTTTTAATCACGGTGTATAGTGATGGTTGTTCAAGTCGGACATGTGGTCTGGGTGGCATTTGAGAATCCGATGCTCACAGTGGACCGTGAACAGGGTTTTCTTTAACGAAAATGAGTAAATCTCGTCACAGAAGTAGCTAATTCATCTGACTAAAATCTACAAAGTTTCCTCAGTTCATGTACTGCCCAGTTGATAGTGCATTATTCTGAGCAATTAGTAGGCAATGAAGGGGCTCCAAAATTCCGTAAAATTAGCGTTACAGAAGATCAGGAAATATTTTCACTAGTCCGTTAATGGACTAACAAAATGAAAGGAGAAAATATAAATCTAAAATGCAGTATCTAGTTTTATTCCGTTTATACTGGAGCGCGCAGTACATAAGCAACTGACTGAATACCTCAATGAGCATTGCCTACTTGACGACTACCAATCTGGTTTCCGTGCAGGACATAATACTACTACTGCCCTTTTAAAAGTGATTGAAGACACTCGAGAAGCCAGCGACAGAGGAGAATTAACACTACTGACATTACTAGACTTCAGCAAAGCTTTCGACACAGTTGACACGGATCTCCTTTTATGCAAACTTAAAAACTACAATCTTTCTAACAGTGCCGTTGCTTTGTTCGATTCCTACCTTCGCGAACGCCAACAATGTGTATCAGCCGGTGGTCATTCTTCCAATTGGCGTACCGTCAAGGCCGGAATCCCTCAGGGCTCGGTTCTTGGGCCATTACTTTTTACGCTTTATATAAACGACGTAACAAAGATCTTAAAATATTCAAAACACCACCTATACGCTGACGACTTACAATTTTACATTCATTCCCGAACTTGTACAATCAATGACTCTGTGACCAGAATTAATGAAGATCTAGCATCTGTAGCTCAATGGGCGCAAAAATTTGGACTCAGACTAAACCCAGACAAATCACAAGCTATAATAATGGGCCACCAACGAGCATTAAACAAAATAGATCTAGCCACTGTATCAAATACAAAAATAAATAATACTACAATTACATATAGTAAGACAGTAAAAAATTTAGGGGTATATTTAGATTCAAATTTAAATTTTCAAAGTCAAGTGACCTACATATGTAAGAAAACTTTTTCCATAATTCATTCCCTCAAACACTTAACCAATGTTTTACCTCTCAGCCTTAAAAAGAACCTGATCCAAACTTTAGTGATGTTCCACTTCGATTATTGCGATTCTCTATTCACGAATCTAAATACTGATCTTGTCCATAGACTACAGCGTGTTCACAATATCTGCGTTCGTTTTGTTTGTAACATTAGAAAATTCGATCATGTAACACCGTCACTAGAATTGTTGTCTTGGAGTCCACTTAAAGAAAGAAGATTCTTCAACTCTCTCTTATTACTATTTAAAATCATCCACACCTCCACACACTCTTACCTAGCATCTCGTTTTGTTTACCTTTCACTACCTCGAACCCGGAACATGTACCTTCTCTCTATTCCCCTGCACAGAACATCTTTCTACTTATAATCTTTCAGCATATCTATTCCACGCCTCTGGAATTCTCTCCCTCAACACTTCAGAGACTGTCGGACAATATCAAAATTCAAATTTAAATTAAAAAATCACATTCTAGTTCGTGGAATTGTTTGTTGAACACATGTCAGGTTGCGCAACTTCACCTTAACCCATGACATATAGTAAATATTTTAACTATGCTGTTGTAAAATTGAAAATTAATATGTAATGTATTTATTATTATTATTATTGCTACTATTATTATTATTATTATTATTATTATTATTGTCAGTTATCAATATCATCATTGCTATCTCTGTTTTCTTTCTTTTCGTTGTATTAGCTCGATGAGAGCACTATAATGTACTTTTGACTCTGTTGACCCTCTATAGGGCTTTAACTTAATTTGTATCATTTTCATCAGTGTTTGTATTTCTTTTTTGTATTTATATGTGCTATCTGGTAGGATGGAAGAGAAGGCCTTATGGCCTTAATCCTGTCAGATTAAATAAATTATTATTATTATTATTATTATTATTATTATTATATTTCACCTCTAACCTATCAATCAATTGGTTTCATAGACGTAACTACCAGCATTAGACATTCACATTCCTTTAAGTTTAATTCGATCAATATGAGGAACAATTATCATACCATTACCGCAAGCCTCCGTTGTGCCCGCGGCAGCGAAACCAGAGTGCAGGGGGCAGCAGGGCAGGCTGAGATGACGTCACAGGGCTGAGTTGATGATCACTGCTTTAAAGGAAAGCAAAAATGTTCGTTAAATGAACTTTCTAACCTGAAAATAAATTATTAGACCGAAATATGTGTAGACACGTTAATATAAAATAAAGATTACAGTTGAATCGGTTTGAATGTTTTATTTTTGTTTCGGTTTACATGGAGAGTATGGATCTATGATAACAGAAGTAACTAACAAAGAGTTTGAAATATGTTAATTTCTCTTCAACTGAAGCGACATAGCAAAATTAGTCCCAGATCAAAACAAATGTTTTACTATGTTTCACTCGAAATATTGCAGAACTGTCGACTACAAATCAAACGAGTTGTCGCACACGCTTCAACTGCTCTCGATACTGAGATATTAATGATAGGGGCCGCACGGCAAGGCTAATTGTATACGCAAATTCGGCACCCTCATGTTCGTAACGAAGGGAGGTAGAACCATTGGACGTGATCATAAAAGTTAGATCGGTTCGTGACCTAACTACTAATAACTAGAGACCTGAATCTTAGCCACTACTCTTTGAAGTTAAGTGAGTACGGAGTTTGTGCAACGATCGAAATAACTTTACAAAGAATGGCGCGCGGCGCTGTACGATTCAAAGGAGACGACTCCCGCTTCAAGGTCAACAACCACAGTACACACATAAAAGAATGATTTCAAGAGTAGGCCTGTGTTATGTATTACAAAAGAATAAACATTGTCTTTCCTGTGAATTTTAAACTTAAAATGTTACTATTTCACAGACACTACTCTTAATTAAATGCTCAAGCATATAATACAACAATCTTTGATGTAAAATTTTAACTTAAAAAGTTACTGTATCAGAAGTACTACTCTTAGCATGTTTATGCTCGACCATGCCGAAATGTACTAATTATACATCTGGTAGCAGTCCTTTAATGCATGTCATTAAAGTACACCTACTCATTAAAGTACAGGTCTTCAGCCAATGATAACTCAACTTACATGTGTTCAGCCAATGACAAGTCAGCTTTGTACCGTTATAAAACCGCAAGTATCGATTATTCTCGGATATGCAATCGAAAGAGAATTAGCGAAAAGTCACGGAGGCTGAAAATCCAATACTGTCGCAGAATGTTATGTTCTGTTACTATAATAATTAGCGTTAATTGTAAATAATATTCAAATAAATTCAATTTGTCATCTCGTTTTTCAATGTCGGATTCAATAATCAAGGTTATAATGTTATAATATTATCAAGTTTAACGGGACTACGTCAAGGTCAATGACATTATTGTTCCTCGGAAAAAAATCAATACTTTCGCGTCTGCACACATCTCACAATTCACGACCTAGAACAAGGTCACTTCCGATCTTGTCAGTTACAAATAAAATGTATACATCTGAATACCGGTAATTTCAAGTTAGAAATATGGTCGAGCATAAAAAGTCGTACGAAACTCGCCTATAATGGTAATTAATAAGCTCGTATGAAAATTATGAAACTCGCTTGCGCTCGTTTCATAAATATCCATACTCGATTCTTAATTACTATCATTATAGGCTCGTTGCATAATGTACTATTAAGCCTCTATTACATTAAACTTTTATGTAAAATTTTAACTTAAAATGTTACTGTTTCATAGGTACCGTTCTTAATGCAATGTTTAAGCCCATATTAAGATAATATATTTTTTTTTGTAAAATTTTATCTTAAAACACTGCTACAACTGTAACGTAGGTACTGTCCTTAATGAAATATTTAAGCCTATATTACAATAACCTTTGCTTTAAAATTGAACTTAAAATACCGGTACTACTATAATACAGGTACTTCCCTTGTGTACAAGTGTATAGGTACTTGTTCAAACAACGTCAGTTACAAATTTTTGTGATATTCAAGTTTGTCGCTATTTCTCAATATATCGTTTGGTGTTAAAATTATGTTATTTACGTGTTCATAGTGAATCTACAGAGAACTAAAATACTTTAATTTTGTTTAAACAACACTTTTTTAAGTTTCCTACAACTCTCGATTTCATGACTAACGTTGTTTTAACAAATACTGATTCAAGTTTACTTTCCAACAAAATGAATAAAATGGTTGTTCTCAGCTTTGTTGGTCTGCATCGTCATTAATTCATACAGATCTCTGCTAAATTCGTCCGCTGACACTAAATTATTAGTAAGTTGAAGGTAGATCGTCAGACTCACTTCTATCAATTTCAAATGGTTATATTCATTCATTCGTAGTGTTCTGTCCAAGGGCACGTCTTTCACTGCAAACCTAGCATTCTCCAGTCTTTCCTATTTTCTGCCTTCTTCTTTGTCTCCTCATATGATCCACATATCTCAATTTCGTCTATCATCTGATTTCTTCATCCCCGAACTCTTCTCCCGTTCACCATTCCTTCCAGTGCATCCTTCAGTAAGCAGTTTCTTCTCAGCCAGTGACCCAACAAATTCCTTTTTCTCTTTCTGATCAGTTTCACAATCATTTTTTCTTCACCCATTCTTTCCAACACAACTTCATTTCTTAGTCTGTCTCTCCACTACAGAGGCTCCATTCTTCTCCATATCCACATTTCAAATACGTCTCTTCATTTCGTCGTAATGTCCCTGTTTCTGCCCCATACAATGCCACACTCCACACAAAGCACTTTACTAGTCTCTTCCTCAGTTGTTTTTCCAGAGGTCTGCAGAAGATGCTCCTTTTTCTATTAAAAGCTTTCTTTGTCATTGCTATCCTCCTTTTGACTTCCTGGCTGCAGCCCATGTTACTGCTTATAGTACACCCTAAGAATTTGAAGCTCCCCACTTCCTCTACTGCCTCATTTAGAATTCGCAAGTTTATCTTATTTACTTTTCTTCCTATGACCTTGCTCTTCGTCTTGTTGGCATTTATCTTCATTCCATACTGCTCTCAGCTGTCATTTCGTTCCAGTAGCATATACCTTAGTACAGTGGTCGTCAGCACTCGCTAAAATGGGTAGAGTGAATGGAGGGTAAGGAACTCTGCTCCGTCGTGCACAAGGGATAGAGAGACAGTATACCCGCTAGCAGCGACGATTGAACGCTAGGGCTGTGTCTAGTCCGCGGGCAAGAGACGCTAGCCCGATCGTGCAGTGTTTTGATGACCGCTGCCTTAGTATGATATCCTCTTCTGTTAACAACGCCATATCATCAGAAAATCTTGTACACTTTATTTCTATTCCTCCTACTATCACTCCTCCCATGTTCTGAAAACATATATAATTACAGTGCTGCTGTAAATACCATCTTTTGGAACAGATTGTTAGTCTTACATAAATTACACACAATTATGTCGAATCTTACACAGGCATACTGTCTTCCGAATTCCTTTACCCATTTCTGTAGTTTCGCACTTGTTTTATGATAATAATAATAATAATAATAATAATAATAATAATAATAATAATGATTTATTTTAGCTGGCAGAGTTAAGGCCGTAAGGCCTTCTCTTCCGCTCAACCAGCAAGAAGTATATATACATATGCATGGACTTACAAAGAATTCAACAATTTGATTTAGATGAGAGTTACATGTATACAAGAGTTATTTACGAATTAAACAACAAAATACTATGAACTATTAATTAAACACTGAAATAAACTGTGTAGCAGAATTAAGCTAAAATACATAGAATGTTAATATATTTCAAATAATATTAGATAATAGAAAGAGATTATTATGAGACAATTTCGAAAATACAGCACTATCAGGATGATGTCTAATGAAAGAAGTGACAATGTAGTCAGTGGTAGTTTAAATCAGTATGATTGGAGTGAAATGCTAATAAGGTTATCTTTTAAGCTGTTTTTAAAGGTGTTTATTGTCTTGCAGCCCCTAATACTTTGTGACAAGGAATTCCATTGACGCGAGGTGGATACTGTAAAAGATGATGAATAACAAGATGTTGTATGAAGAGGTATACTTAGCGTGCCACAGATAAGTGATCTGGTATTTACGTCGTGGTTAGAGTATAGATAAGAGAAACGAGACGAAAGGTAATTAGGTGTTGAGGTGTGCAGAATTCGAAAGAGTAAAGACAAAGAGTGTAAAGTTCTGCGTTCTTTAAGTCGGAGCCACGAAAGACTTGCGAAGGACGGTGATGTGAGATCATATCGTCGGATGTTGCACACGTATCTGACGCACATATTCTGAGCTCGCTGTAACTTGACTGACAGATCAGAACTTAGGTCACTTAACAAAACGTCACAATAATCGAAGTGCGGCATTACTAGGGTTTGTACTAGGGCAGGGTCGGGCATGAGAGCGGCTCCATTTAGTCGGCCAGAGCTGCTCTCGCTCCGCAAGGTACTTCAATTCCAAGCCGGAGCAGAACGCTCACGCAGTGGCGGACTCGCATTACAGCTACCTTCCCTGCATTAATATAACAAGAGCCACGTTGTTCTAGTCATTCAGTCTGTCAGTATATAAATAGTTTATAAGGATATTACATCAATTCATTGTACATTACAGAATTGATAACACTCTTATTAATTTAATGAAATAAACTTCGCTCTGTGCACACACACAAATCATTAGGCTTATTTACATAACCCATACGCACATACTGCAACTTCCTCACCACGGTTCTACGAGACAGGCGTATGGCTTCCACTTCCCCTATTTGCTGTGGACAGAGTTCATCTGCTAATGTAATTAAACATCGCTTGATGAATTCACCTTCGTTGAATGTTTTTAATTCCTTTGCAATTTCGTGGCAAATTTTGTAGCTAATTCTCATAGCAGATTCACTAAGTACATTATTGTCATTCTGTTAAGATATGATATATGATATGATATGATATGATATGATATGATATGATATGATATGATATGATATGATATGATATGATATGATATGACGGTTTAGTGTTCAGTGTATGACCGGAAGCTCCGTCTTCAAAGTTCGCCATCATACTGCAGAGTCACCACTGCACCGACACTGAATGACTTACATTATGCATACGTCAGACCGCTCGCAAGACCCGCTCTTTAAAGCACACAGCGCTCATTTCTCAGAATCACGTAATGTGCCCAGCCCTGTACTGGGGTAAGTTTTAGTTGCTGGGGCAAGAAGTTTCTCAAGCGACTCAAACAGATTTTTTTTATTTAGGCAGCTTTATATCCACCAGTAGTGCATAATGTCATAAACATTGCTTAACGGAAGTATGCTGTACTTGTTTGGTAGTAAAGAACCTGTTAAGAGTGACTGTAGTTCGCGTTACTTGTGTTTGTGAGCAGGAAGTCTACTGAAGGACATGTGACTTAATGTATATCCTGTGCACACTTATACTCTTTCCAATGTTGTCGGACCAAGAAAATGGTCTTTATTAATAACACTAGCATTCGGTGATGACTCATGGTGTTGTTAGAGTAAGCACTTGAAATCCTGTCCTTTTTTTTTCTCCACGGATTCCGAAACGGGTGCCATTACTCGGAGCGGGGAAATACGTGTTCTACGACAAAAGGGACAGAAAAAGCAAAGCATGCGGGGTAATGGAAGCTGTTACAATTGCTCATTTACTACACGTAACACAGGAGCGGCCGGATATTGTGTGCGGGCCTTTCGACAGAGACATGTTGAGCTAACTGAGCTGTGGTTGGGAATGTTAATGATTTATGCCATGAATTTCAGTTGATTAGCTTACATACTGCCGTGGTGTTTAGGTTCAGAAATGATTAACTAATGATAGGACTACAACGAGTAGGGTTCGGATGTTAATGACCTAAAATACGGAGACATGTGCTAGCAGATATACTCTTAAATAGCTAAATGTGACTATAAAACTGCAAAATATTACTCAATTTTTGATGACAAATAGGGCCTACTCGTTAAAACTAAATTGCTTACCTTACAAGAAGGTAAGACAGGGCTGGGCACCAAGAGCGAATTCTACTCTCTCACGGGGAGCCATATGACTTCTCTTCAACCCCTTTCTTCCCCGCCAAACACCGCGCAACGTTGATGCCGTGACGGAAGAATATTAGTCGTCCCCGTTTAGAGTCTGGATTCGCTGGTCCTGGTCTAAGAAATTTCTGTAAAACTGTTACATTTGTTGACGTTCAGTCAATGGAATCTGTTTGGTAGGTTACCTGCTCATTTTACGAGACAGGACAAATACAAAAATTGGGAAACGACATTCAATCTATACGTATGTTGTGGGCTTGCCAGCAGATTAATGCCTTCGCTTTCCACGCTATTGTTTCATCCTACCTCAATCGATCAAATCGAAGTCCCCCCATCGTTCCTGTGTGAAACTTGCTTGTTCAATGCTCCCGAAGTCTTGAAACGCAGTTTTCCACTTCTACAGCCTGTTACTAGACGAGGCGAATAAATGTCGGCAACCAGAACTTACTATCAAATGATTACTCTGAACCAAATATTAATTAAAATTTCCGGTTGGATTGCGCATTAATTAATTTCTGACCCTGGTCACTTAAGCCAGTGGTTCCCAACCAGTGTGTCGCGCAGCCTCATGGAGTGTGTCGCGAAATTTTGGAAGTGAAAAATAAATTTTATGCCCTCCAGAAAGTCTCTTTATAACGCATTTTTTTTATTTACGACGAAGTCTTTGATATGGTAAATTTTATTTTGAGACAGACTTTACCAATGAGACATGAACATCTGCAACAGTGCTTAATAATTCGTTTATACTTCCCGCTTTATTTATTTATTTTATTTATTTATTTATTCGTTTGTCTGTTTATTTAATTTAATTAAATTTATTTTAATTTTATTTATTTATTTAATTAATTTATTTGTTTTATTTATTTATTTTATTTATTTATTTAATTAATTTATTTGTTTTATTTATTTTATTTATTTGTTTAATTAATTTATTTGTTTAATTAATTTATTTGTTTAATTAATTAATTTATTTATTTAATTCATTTAATTAATTAATTAAATTAAACCTCTAAATACAATATTGTTTGCTGATGATCAGGCTATATTTACAACCACAGAAGATGACCTCCAACGAGCTTTGTTTAAACTGAACTGCATCGCAAAAGAATATGATCTTCAGATATCTACTAAAAAGACTAAAGTGATGGGTTTTAAGGGAACAACGCCATTAAGAACAAAAATAATTATTAATAATGAAATCATAGAGCAAGTGAACTGTTTTAATTACCTAGGCTGCATGATATCATATGAACAAATTAACGACATAGATAGGAAGCTCTCTAAATTCCAGCAGTTAATTGGCACGATAAAAAGAACACTAAAGAAGAAAGTTAGGACTGACACAATTTTAAAATTTTACAAAACAATGGCGATTCCAACATTAACCTATGGATCCGAAACATGGTGTATGACAACTCAACAAATGAAGAGAATAGAAGCAGCTGAAATGAGAATGCTAAGGCCAATAGCAGGATATAGCTTATTGGACCACAAGCGTAATGAAGACATACGACAGGAACTAAATATGCCAAATATTATAGAAACTATCACAGAATATAGGAATAAATGGCATCAACATATATGTAGGATGGAACCAACCCGCATTCCATACCGACTACACCATTATAAACCCCAAGGGAGATGACGAATCGGACGCCCTAGAAAACGCTGGAAAGACCAATTTTAATACTGCTTTGGAGACGAAACGGGCCAATAGGCCCAAATCGTATTGTTGATGATGATGATGATGATGATGATGATGATTTATTTAATTAATTTCTTTAAGCTATTTATCTAATTTAATTAATTAATTAATTTACGTTATTTATTTATGTTATTTATTAATTTAATTTATTTATTTAATTTATTCATTTAATTTATGTTACTTATTCATTTAATTTATTTGATTTATCTATTTAATTTATTTAACTTATTTATTTAACTAATTAATTTTATTTATTTATTTAATTGATTTATTTAATTTATTTATTTAATTTATTTATTTAATTTGTTTATTTATTTTTATTTATTTATTTATGGTAGAGATAAGGCCATTAGTAATAAACAGAGTTTAAAACTGTCCGAACATATTGATCAGTTTCGGTATAATATACAGTTCGTGTGAGCGGGTGATAGTGCGACTATTTTATCAAAGGTGCTTTATTTAGATTTTAACTCGAAAAATACAATCTGAATCAAGTCCTGGGTTAGATGACAGCAGTGCTAATTCAAATAATGTGAGCGAATATTTCCTGCGTTTCGTTAATATAGTGATGAATACTTGCAATGTGGTTTTACGTGGCTTGGAGAGGAATATAAACAAAATTCCGAGTGTCTTATATACGGAAATATTTCGTCAAATCAGTCGATGGTGTCGAATAAACTAGAAATACATTTGGAACTGCCGTTTTCAACGTCATACTTGTGTGAATCAGCATTTTCTACCATAAAAATAGTGAAATCTAAACAAAGGAAAAGACTGCTGCATCTTGAAGATAATTTACGTGTTGGCCTGTCAACTGTAAGGCCACGTATAGAGAAATTCTGTGCAATCCACAAAGCGCAGACTTCACATTAATTCAAATAAGTGAGTTGTCAAAAACGATAATAAACATCTTTAATCGGACATCCAACATATATAGCTCAGGATTTTTGACACATACCTTTATTTTTTTCCAATGCCAACCAAGTTGCTGTTTTTTATTTAAGAATTTTCGATTGCGTGTTAACATCGATCTATCTGCAACACTGGATGTCCGACCTACATAGACGTTATCAGTGCGTTCTGACACTTTTTGTTGCATTCTTCATCATGGAACCGAAATACTGCATGTGTGAATATCTAAGTTTTCAATATAATTTTTATTTGAATTCCGCTTAGACCTTGAAAGCCTTAGTTGGACGAAAAGGAGGTTAAAAACGACAAAATTCCCGTGCAGTGAACAATAATTATCTCCCCGTCCGCTATAGAATATTCTACACAGAGTTCCATCACCTTTTTCTCCAGAAGAAATGCACTGGTTCTTATTATTACACTATCTACCAAAAAGTAATCGGGCACTGTTTTTGCCTCTTTAGAACCTCGTGGTACCACCTCTTGTTGCTATAACAGCAACCACCCTGTCAGGCATGCTCTCCACTAGTTTGTGTAGGATATCCACTGGAATGCGTCGCCATTCCTCCTGCAACATGGCACTCAGTTGGACAATGAAAGTTGGCCGCATCTTCCGAGACCTCAATCGCCGGTCCAATTTGTCCCAAAGGTGCTCAGTGGGATTGAGATCAGGACTCAGTGCAGGCCAGTCCAACCGGTGAACATTATTGTCTGCATACCAATGCATAGTAGCCGCCGAAACATGGGGCCAACTTCCATTGTCCAACTTAGTGCCATGTTGCAAGAGGAATGGCGACGCATTCCAATGGATATCCTACACAAATTAGTGGAGAGCATGCCTGACAGGATGGCTGCTGTTATAGCAACAAGATGTGGTACCACGAGGTTCTAAAGGGAAAAACACAGTGCCCAGTTACTTTTTGGTAGATAGGCCTATTTGTTTTTATTTATAATAATATACACTAAGTGTGTCGCGATATAGTGGGCGTTCAGTAAAGTGTATTGTCAGTCAAAAAAGGTTAGGAACCACCGACTTAAACTACGAAACAGAAAGAAAAACAAGAGTACAAAATACTTTTTTTTCTTTCATTTTTCCTCATTAAAAATTTTCGGATTCGGAATTTTGTTGCGGGCCCCATTGAACGTCTCAGGGGGACGCATCTGGACCGCTGTCCGTACTTTGCAAATCACTGTAGTAGGGACTTCATATTTGTTCAGTCACTTGTGTTGAGAACAAATTGAAAGACAAAAATAGTGAAACGGTAATATATGAACATTCCACGTACTGTGTATTGTTGCTTGCATACTCGTGGTTGATAGTTGCAAACTTCAAGAAAGCAAGTGGGGCGCTCTTGTTCCTCGAATTGGTTGAGCACTACTCGTATATCCTAACTTGCCGGTGTCGTTGCAGACGTCGGGAAGACCTTGTGTGGAGTGCGGGCGGTGCATTAATTTTGGTGCTGATGTTTTCTAACTTTACTATGTGAGGAATGACATTTAAGATGTTGAGTACACAAACTTTGCACTCTGTCTAGATCATTACGTGCTGAACGACTTGAAAGTTTTAGATGAAGGTGAGATGGCTCCACATTCAAAATTTTTTATGAACAAAAGTTTAAGGAAGTTATTTTTCGTTGATATTCTCTGCATCACAATTTTTACCGAAGATTTTAAATTGCATTTATTCGTTAAAAAATCTTTACGACTTAGTTGCTGCTCACAGATTCCAGTCAAAACGACAGAAACTTGATTACTAGGAGTTATTGTGAGGATTTAGCTCAGATCAGGTTACGATTGATTGCGTTTTCTTATCCCTCTACTCGTACCTGACTTGCTTGTCGCCGTATTATTCTCCCTTCTCAGAATAGTTTGCATATACAAGGTGGACGTTATATAACTCTGCAGATTGTGGGGGAAATAGAATACACTAAATAAATAAACTATTATGCGTTTTATAATTAAGTGCATGATCAATTATAAAATTAGGCTCAAATTATGCGCAGTTTGGCAACAGCGCATCGCCGGCTCACCTACGAATAAACACACACAGGTCTCATGGATAAATATATAATAGGATGCGAAACTGCGGCCAGCACCATCTGGCGGCAGGGGGCTTAAATAAGATGATCAGCGCCCAACGTCGTAGGTGGTGAACATTAGAACTACGTGTTGGGTACATTACCCAGAGTTCTCTATTTATCCGTTCGAGATATTGCTCGAGGAGACAAGATGGCAGACAGAAAATTGCTAATAAGTGAACATAAAGTGATACGAAGTGTGTGTATAAGCAGTGTATGTTAAACAGTAATGATGTTTATGGACATTGTAAAAATAGTGTTGTTGTAAAGTAATAGTAATATTATAAATTGAACTATCTAAGTAGTTCTTGCAGACTTTTCCATTGCGCTGTAAAATAAATACCCAAAGAATACAATCCCAATTATCTAACCTTTTGCTTTATTTTTTGTGTCTTTCTGATTATATTTTAATTGGGTAGTGTAAAATAGATCGTCTCTTTTATCTTCCTGTAGGTACCGGTAAGAATTTTCAGTAGAAGATGCTGTGAGGAATAAAAATGTAAATGTTTTATTTTAAATTGGGTTAGTTTTGAATATCGATGAGGGTGGGAGGGAATACTTTCTGCACAGTTTAACATTTTCGTCACCAGGTGCGCTGCTAAATGCATGGAGTAATTAGTTACTCCTTTCGCTACTTGGTGCGCCGGTAGATGTAATAATGCCCCTCCGCCCAACAGGTGGCAGCAAGATTAATTTCTACAACTGCGCCTCTAGTATGTGTTACGGGAAACTCGGTAAGTTTCGCATCCTATTATATATTCATCCATGCAAGTCTGAATAGCAGCACTTCATCATTTAGACACTGCAGTACGGTTGCCAGAATTCCTAGTGGCAGGAAGTAAAGATTCTTGTTTTTTAATCGGTTATTTTACGACGTTTCATCAACTGCTAAGGTTATCTAGCGTCTCAATGAGATGAAGGCGATAATGCCAGCGAAATGAGTCCAGGGTCCAGCGCCGAAACTTACCCAGCATTTGCTGTTGATGGGTTGAGGGAAAACCCGGGAAAACCTCAACCAGTTAACTTTCCCCAATCAGGATTTGAACCCGAGCCCGGTAGTTTCACAGTCACACATGCTAAGCGTTACTCAACAGCGGTGGACGCCAACAGAGTTACCTATGCGGCGTAAGGGATGAGATGGCAATATTTCGTTAATTTTTAGGGGAAAACCAAATTTCGTTATTTTCTAAAAGAAAACGGTGACATTTCGTTTATATGTTGGCCACATTTTATCAACATAATAATTATATCCTAAAAATTTTGTATTTCCAAGGCGAAAGGTGATATGTCAATTTCTGGTGAAAATGAAGTTTTGCGACATGTTCTGCATCCTGATGGTATTTTGATTGTGGGAAAAGATGACACGCATATCTCTATTATTTGTCTCTCTAGTCCGTTGTTATGAAACATTACTATGATTTTATATAGTCGCTCAAACTTTAAGTCCACACCTGTGGAGTAACGGTCAGCGCGTCTGGCTGCGAAACCAGGTGGCCCGGGTTCGAATCCCGGTCGGGGCAAGTTACCTGGTTGAGGTTTTTTTCCGGGGTTTTTCCTCAACCCAATACGAGCAAATGCTGGGTAACTTTCGGTGCTGGACCCCGGACTCATTTCACCGGCATTATCACCTTCATATCATTCAGACGCTAAATAACCTAGATGTTGATACAGCGTCGTAAAATAACCCAATAAAATCAAACTTTAATGCTGTCTTCCGGAAAACTGCAAGAAATGACATACCACATTTTGACATGAAGCCAAAGGATTCGTGCTTCAGTTATATTTCACAATTACAAACTGGTTTCCATGACGAAAAATAAACATTTTAAATATATTAATCAGTTTTTCTCACTGCATTTACACACATACTGAAGGCTCTAACAAATTTAATGCTAAAAGGTTGAAATTTTTACTGTACGTTTTGCAAAGTTTGACTAACAAAACAGCGGAGCCTTTTGAAATGAAATATTTTCAAAATTGAAAAGTAAAATACACTATCCGGGCACTAAAAATTACTATTTTTAACTCATTCGATTAATTTTTTAGGTCTCTCATACATTCAACATTTATATTATGGTTGTGCTGTTAAATTATATACAGCTTAAAGATGCTGTGCAATTCTTTATGCATTTTGAAAGTCAAATTAAAAAATAATAACTCAAAAAATTGTTAAACTGAGACTAATGAATCTGGGGATATTAATATGAAGGGCGGTCAAAAAGTAAGTTTCCCCAGGACGCTTTACAAAATGAAAACAAAATTTAATGGAAAGATTTATTGGAAGATATACAGCAACTGTTGAGCTATTTTTCAACATTTTCCCGACTGGAATTGAGAAAGTTGTCATTCCGTGAGATAAACTTTTGTATCCCTGTGTCGTAGAAGTCTGTCGCCTGAGATCGGAACCAGTGTGTGACAGCCGTCTGCACCTCTCTTTTGATCCCATGGTATGACAAATGTCTTAGTTTCGATGGGGAACATGTTGGAAAAAAGTTCAACAATTGCTGTATCTGTTCCAATAAATCTTTAAAATGAAATTGTGTTTTCTTTCTGTAAACGGCCTCAGGGAAACTTACTTTCTGGACGCGCCTCGTACTAATAACAAGAGGTTATTCTATACAAAAATTAGGTGTCTAGCTTAAAAGAGATGGTAAGTATAAATCTCACTGATTTCATCCCTTGATGTATGCTATCTATACAATTTGAATAATAGTACATTATGCAACGAGCCTATAATGATAGTAATTAAGACGCAAATATGTTTGGTTATGAAACGAGCGCAAGCGAGTTTCATAATTTTCATACGAGCGTCTTAATTACCATTACAGGCAAGTTTCATACGACTTTTTATGCTCGACCATATTTCTAGCTTGAAATTATTCAGAAATATTCATTTTATTTGTATCTGACAGAAGATCGGAAGTGACCTTGTTCATAGCTCGAAATTGTGAGATGTGCGCAGACGCGAAAGTATTGATTTTTTCCGAGAAACAGTAATGTCATTGGCCTTGATGTAATGCAGAGAATGTATAACCTGGAAATTGATTTAGAATTGAAAAACGAGATGACAAATTGAATTTATTTGAATATTATTTACAATTAACGCTAATTATTATAGTAACAGAACGTAACCTTCTGCGACAGTATTGGATTTCCAGCCTCCGTGACGTTTCCCTAGTTGTCTTTCGATTGCATATCCGAGAATAATCGAAAACCTGAACTTTAATGAATAGGTGTACTTTAATGGCATGCATTAAAGGACTGCTACCAGGTGTATAATTACTACATTTCGGCATGGTCGAATATAAAAATATTTAGAAATCCGTTATATGTTCTAACGCAATGTACAGAATTTGACACTTACCTTTAAAATTGTGTTCTCATTTATAATGTATGAAATCCTGTTCTGTTTTCCAGCACAGGTATGTTATCTGTTCCTCTTCAATACTCGGTTTCTACGTCATATGTATGAAGGAATGTACCTATAATTTTGTTGTAATTGCATCACAAGCTCACTTCGAAATTTCTTGAGTCCCCCATGGACTGAGGAATAGCGGGATTCGCGTCACGTAGGTTGGTACAAGCACGACGGCTGTCTCCACTCAGTGCAACACAGCAAATCAGTGTGACAGCAGAAAAACATCCCTGCTCGAAGTGGGGCTCGAACCTACGGCCGTATTTTCTACGCATTCCCAAACCGCCTTAATAGTTACTGCGCAAACAAAGTAATAAAGTACGTGCAATTCAAAATGTATCATCTGTTCGTATTGTGTGTGGGATACAAACTTTGTGCTCACCGTGAACTCATCGAGTAAAAAGCTTTCCGCAGATTGTCTCTTCCATCATCAGATCTTCCGGGAACGTAACCTGTTTTGCCCTGTTTACTTTCCCACTTTTTTTCTCTACACTTTGCCGTGCTGTTCTGTTCAGAACGTGGATTTGATTCAGTTGTGTTCGATCATGTTGAGCACGCAGAAATTGTAAAATCCTGAATTAAAATTATTTGTGTTAATTCTAAAAAGATAACTGAATGTATTATTTCAGACTCTTGTCATTTCATAACGGCTAGAGAGAGTCCTTGCTTGAACCCATGAAATGAGGTCACGGGATGTCGAAACGTCATCTTTAATAATGCAGGAAATTTCGAACATTAAAGAAAATAGGACATTCTCTACTACCTCACCGGATGAAAGTGGCGCCCATATAAAGATCTGTCCTATCAGCTGATGTTGGGCAAAGCATGACGCAGTATACTGTACATACAAAGTGTTACTGATATACTGATAGACCATCTTAGAAAGGGAGGAATTGGAGGACAATGAGGATGGGAGGAATTGAAGGACAATGAGGAAGGGAGGAATTGGAGGACACTGAGAAAGGGAGGAATTGGAGGACAATGAGAAAGGGAGGAATTGGGGGACAATGAGAAAGGGAGGAATTGGGGGACAATGAGAAAGGGAGGAATTGGAGGACAATGAGAAAGGGAGGAATTGGGGGACAATGAGAAAGGGAGGAATTGGAGGGCAATGAGGAAGGGAGGAATTGGAGGGCAATGAGAAAGGGAGGAATTGGGGGACAATGAGAAAGGGAGGAATTGGGTGACAATGAGAAAGGGAGGAATTGGAGGACAATGAGAAAGGGAGGAATTGGAGGACACTGAGAAAGGGAGGAATTGGAGGACAATGAGAAAGGAAGGAATTGGGGGACAATGAGAAAGGGAGGAATTGGGGGACAATGAGAAAGGGAGGAATTGGAGGACAATGAGAAAGGGAGGAATTGGAGGACAATGAGAAAGGGAGGAATTGGGGGACAATGAGAAAGGGAGGAATTGGAGGACAATGAGAAAGGGAGGAATTGGGGGACAATGAGAAAGGGAGGAATTGGAGGACAATGAGAAAGGGAGGAATTGGGGGACAATGAGAAAGGGAGGAATTGGGGTTCAATGAGAAAGGGAGGAATTGGAGGAGAATGAGGAAGGGAGGAATTGGAGGGCAATGAGAAAGGGAGGAATTGGGGGACAATGAGAAAGGGAGGAATTGGGGGACAATGAGAAAGGGAGGAATTGGAGGACAATGAGAAAGGGAGGAATTGGGGGACACTGAGAAAGGGAGGAATTGGAGGACAATGAGAAAGGGAGGAATTGGAGGACAATGAGAAAGGGAGGAATTGGAGGACAATGAGAAAGGGAGGAATTGGAGGACAATGAGAAAGGGAGGAATTGGAGGACAATGAGAAAGGGAGGAATTGGGGGACAATGAGAAAGGGAGGAATTGGAGGACACTGAGAAAGGGAGGAATTGGAGGACAATGAGAAAGGGAGGAATTGGAGGACAATGAGAAAGGAAGGAATTGGGGGACAATGAGAAAGGGAGGAATTGGGGGACAATGAGAAAGGGAGGAATTGGAGGACAATGAGAAAGGGAGTAATTGAGGGACAATGAGAAAGGGAGGAATTGGAGGGCAATGAGGAAGGGAGGAATTGGAGGACAATGAGAAAGGGAGGAATTGGGGGACAATGAGAAAGGGAGGCATTGGGGGACAATGAGAAAGGGAGGAATTGGGGGACAATGAGAAAGGGAGGAATTGGGGGACAATGAGAAAGGGAGGAATTGGAGGACAATGAGAAAGGGAGGAATTGGGGGACAATGAGAAAGGGAGGAATTGGAGGGCAATGAGGAAGGGAGGAATTGGAGGACAATGAGAAAGGAAAGAATTGGAGGACAATGAGAAAGGGAGGAATTGGAGGACAATGAGAAAGGGAGGAATTGGAGGACAATGCGAAAGAGAGGAATTGGAGAAGAATGAGAAAGGGAGGAATTGGAGGAGAATGTGGGAGGGAGGAAATGTAGGACAATGAGAAAGGGAGGAATTGGAAGAGAATGAGAAAGGGAGGAATTGGAGGAGAATGAGAAAGGGAAGAATTGGAGGACAATGAGAAAGGCAGGAATTGGAGGACAATGAGAAAAGGAGGAATTGGGGGACAATGAGAAAGGGAGGAATTGGAGGACAATGAGAAAGATGGGAATTGGAGGTGAATGAGAAAGGGAGGAATCGGAGGAGAATGAGAATGGAAGGAATTGGAAGACAATGAGAAAGGGAGGAATTGGAGGACAATGAGAAAGGGAGGAATTGGAGGACAATGAGAAAGGGAGGAATTGGAGGACAATAAGAAAGGGAGGATATGAAGGAGAAGGGGGAAGTGTAAGACGGGAATGGAGAAAATGGAAGGCAGAGAGAAAGTGGATGAAAGGAGAGAATGTGTACCTGAAGTGGTGAAATTGACGAGGAAAGTGAAAATGAAAACAAAAAGAAAGTGAGAAAATGAATGAGGGAAGTAGAAAGGAAAAATGTGGAAAAGTACGGGAAGGGAAAGAGGCAGAATTGAAGCTGATAGAACTAAAAATAAGGAAAAAATTATCGTAAAGGGAAATAGAGATAAAATGTAAATTAATGAGAAAAATGAGATGTGTGGAAAGGAGATTGAAAAAAAGTAAGAAACAGAAAATGTATACGAATATAATAAAGCTAAATGGTTCCAATGTAGGAGACACGTTCTTGAACAAGTGCCAAAAACCACTTTTACAACTTAAGCTAAAAGGTTGGTAATTTCGTGATAACCTTGGTAATTTCGTGATATTACATTGAGGTAAAAGAATTGTGGAAAAATTCATTAAAGTCAAATGAAATTCTCATTTATTGTTACAAGACTTCAAACATAGTAATTCTGTCTAATATTCGCAGCAAAAAAACATAGAAATACATATCAACACATAATAAGAATGAAATCAAAGTAAAAATTGAAATTGAAAAGGGATCTTCTTTGCCCTGAAAGGATGGACACTTTTATTACGGACTTTACTATAGCCTATATTACTAGGGTAACTCCAAAAGTAATGCATAACATTTGTTTAAAAATTATATTTTTATCCTGCAGCTTTGCTATTTTCACAGAATGTAGATGCATCCTTTAGGAACAAAATGTCACTTTTCCACATAATCCCCGTCCCTTTCAACTGCCTTACGTAACCTAGGAATGAGGGCCTGTAGACCAGCACAGTAAAGTCTGGACCAACACGTCTGAGCCACTCTTTAGCAGCGTGCACAAGGGAGTCATCTTCTAACCTCGTTCCGCGAAGGGATCCTTCAGTTTACCAAAGAGATGGTAATCGCACGGTGCCAGTTCAGGACTGCAAGTCGGATGTTTCGGTGTTGTCTATCCGAATTTTCTGATCTGGTCTGTGGTCTTGTGACTGACATATGTCTGTGCGTTGTCGTGCAATAGCAGAACATCCTGCTTCTCCCGATGTCGTCGAACACGACTCACTCGAGATTGAAGTTTCTTGAGAGTTGCAACATACGCGTCAGAATTAATGGTGGTTCCGTGTGGCATGATGTCCACAAGGAAGAGTCCTTTTGAATCGAAAAACACAGTAGCCATAGCTTTTCCTGCCGAAGGTGTACTTTTGAATTTCTATTTCTTTGGTGAATTTGCATGATGTCACTCAATTGTCTGCCAAAATGGTGGAGCCATGTTTCATCTTCTGTCACAATTCTTGCAAGTAAGTCATCTAGCACTTATCATTGGCACCATTGGCACTTAGCATGATAACAAATCAAACAGAAGCTACACTGAACTCATTGCGTCTCCCTTTTCTTTTTTGTTATCATACCTTTTCTTCAGATTTCTAAAATCGTATTTTAATACAATTTTTAAAATAGTATAAAATGGAACGCTTAATGCTCAACAAGATTTCGCCTCAAACAGCTAAGATTTCTATCAGTAAATCTAAGCCTATATGGCGACTACAGCTGTATCTAAAATTCCAGAAACATTTCCTAAAATTTCATGAAGGTACAATAAATCTTTGTTCCAAATATCATATGCTTACCTTTAGTAATAACCCTGTAATGTAATTACAAACATCCACAAAATTTGTACGCCTGAGAAGTCGACGCTAACTTGCTCTCTCCAAACATAAAAGCTCACTGAAGCAGCTACAATAGTCACAACAAAGCGTAGGTGTATGTTTCTGGAAACTGGACAACATATGCAATCCCTTGGCGGAAATTTGAATCTCGTAACACCATTGGTTAGTTCACGAAAGAGCAAAGAAGAAGTATCACGAAATAACCACTGTCACGAAATTACCAATGTTTACCCTAAATAGGAAGTTTCAGAAGTAGGCGGATAGGAGAGGGAAAAGAAGTCAAATATATTCAAATGAGAAGTATTAAAATTGAAATGGAGGATAAAGAGAGGACTAACTTCAATAAATGGAAAGAAGGGAAAGAGGAGAAATAGAAGAATAGTTAGGGCGAAGAATGACAGATATTAGACTAAGGCATAAGCGTGTTAGCTGTTGTACTAAGCGGGCAATGAACTATCTAGTTCAGTTTTGAGGATTTCCTGAAAGGTGAAGGAAAGTGCTGTCCGGGGCATGGTGCGGCTCACACTCCTTGTGCAGGTGAGCGCTCTATCAGGGGACCGACCTATCTTGTGAAAATTAGTGTGAAGTTTCTTCTCTTCATGAACGTACATAATCTCATCAAGCCCTGCAGTAATTAATTTTGGAAATAAAGTATACATCAAGTAGAATATTAAGCGAGTCCCGACAGCCTCACAACAAATTCTCGTCCACGTCTGCCAGACCACTGTAGCATGATATCATCGAGTCTCCTTGCTTGCTTACTTAATGAAAAGACGTGCTTATGGCAAACAAGTGCCTCTGTTTGCACTTTATTAGGCTACTTTAACTGTCAATGTTATTCAGGGTTGGCGAGTCAACATGATGATTTCAAGATTGTGCAAAGAGAAGCTGAGGAAAGTAGTCTCTGTGTGCCCACGCAGCATGAAAGAATGCTGGGGCACTCTGAAATCGCTAGTGAACACGGAAGTCACTATGTTACTGTCAGACCTTACACCACACAGTTTTTCCTAATAAATGGATAATGGAAATTGAATCCGTTTTATCTTTTATTGAAAAAACATTAACGGTCTTACTAATAAACCGTGTATTCTTTTTATACGAGACTTATGCAGAATTGAGATAGAAAACGTTACTAATAAACCATGCATAACCGATGGATGTGTAAACAGTCTGTAACTATGCAATGGGAATTGCTTTGCAGTAGTTATATACACGAAACCCATTGTTTAAGCATTGTATGTAGAGAAAAAATGGTCGCCCCTCTAACAGCAGTTCGTATCGATTGTCATTTTATGATATAATAATAATAATAATAATAATAATAATAATAATTATTATTATTATAATAATGATTTATTTAACCTGGCAGAGTTAAGACCATACGGCCTTCTATAACACTCAACCAGGAGTAAAACTGCGTTACAAAAAGCACTACAAATTCACAAAGTACACTACAATTTTACACACAAAACTGAATAAGATAATAATAATAATAATAAAATGTAAACAACAAATAAGTCGAAATCAGACATAATATATAACATACAGAAAGAAAGGAAAAAGCATAATAAAATGTGAACAGCAGGTCAAAATAAATGAGACATATAAAGTATAAAAAATAAGAAAATTATTGATGATAATAATAATGATAATGATAATAATAACAATAATGATAAAACTAAGAATAGTAGTGGTATTAATAATAATAATAATAATAATAATAATAATAATAATAATAAAACAGTTCAGTACAAAGCATACAATGAATAAAATATTTTCAGGTACATACAGTAAGGAAAATTATGACTACAGTATATATAGCTCAACTTATCACGTTATAGATATACTATTATCGGAAAATATGAAAATAAAAATATAAAATAAGTTAAATATCACTAGAACATAAAAAAATGTGAATACGTGGAAACATGCAATACAACACTTGTCATAATAGTAAGTTAGTTTGGCAACTCGTCATAAGATAATTTTCTAAGTTGGATTTGAAAGATTTCAATGTTCGGCAGCCCTTGACTTCAGGCGGCAGAGAGTTCCAGTTTCGAGAGGTAGCAACAGTGAAAGATGAGGAATACAGAGTTGATGTGTGGAGTGGAATTTCTAGCGTGTTATCGCGTTGTGATCGAGTATTAATATTATGATAGCGAGAGAGAGTATGAAAAGGAGCGAATAAATATGACGATGGTTGCCTTGTAACCACAGAAGAAGAAACCAAAGAGCACAGAATAATAAGAATAATATTGCTGTAGCTTATACTCTTTGACCAAAATAGAGTGTGGTAATTGATCAGAGCCAGTTATACTATCGATACTTAACATGGCACACTAGAGCGCTCTACCGGATGCAATAGAGAACATCAGATATTCTATTATCTTTCGTAATGAAATAATGACGAAACTATGACGTAGCTGTGTAACAGTTATACTGTTATACACGACGTATGTAGAGATTATTAGTAAGGAATTTACACACGACTTATAAACAAGGTAATCACTGTATAAGTATAAGACAGTTAAACGTCTGTATATAGAGTTTTTATTAGTAAGACCGTAAGGCTCTGATATACTGTATTATACGTACAGAATTAAGCCAAATAGTTTCGAAGATAACCACAGGGTAATCGAAAATAAAAAAGAGGTAGCTTAAAGTAACTAGAGCAAAATCAAAATCTCTGTCTGACATTATTACACAACTACATGCTTCGCATACCGTGCGTCATTGTTGACTACGTACTCCATGAGATCAATGATTCGTGGCAAACACTGATCATTACTGATATGGAGTTACAGCAGTTATCATAGTGTCACTGTGGTACCGGGTTGACATAGTCTCGCTGTAACATACGCCATAGAAACGCGTCACACAACGTGAAGTCTGGGCTTCTGTCTGGACAGGGAAACGCACACAACATGGACACGACTCTATTCAGAAAGAGTTCCTTGAAGAACGCCAGATTACCTTGCTGAAGTGTGGAGAGGCCCTTTCCTGCTGGGAGAATTGCTGTTAGAAATCCGAACCATTGATCTCACAGAAGGTGTGTAAAACGGCATGGAAGCAGAATAGTATCTGCTCTCAGCACACAGTAGCGTTGACAGTGATGGACTCACCATTTCCAAATTGAGTTAAATACTGTTATTATTTAATGTCAGTTGATGTACTCTTTTAATATTTATAATCGCTGATTAACTTTGTGATATCTTTACTCTGTTAACGTACCTGGCTGACTAGTTTAGGTGTGGTATCCTTCATTGTCCGAAGCTTAGTCTAACACACTAGGCTTCGGACAATGAAGGATACCACTTCGAAACCAGTCAGCCAGGTGAATTGGAAAAGTTAACACAGTAAAGATATCATAAAGTTATTCAGTTATTATAGTTTATGCTCGACCATGCCGAAATGTAGTAATTATACACCTTGTAGTAGCCCTTTAATGCACCTCATTAAAGTAAACCTATTCATTATACTTCAGTTGTTCAGCCAATGATAAATCACAATTGTACCATTATAAAACCGCAAGTAACGATTATTCTCGGATATGCAATCGAAAGACAATTAGCGAAACGTCACGGAGGCTGGAAATCCAATACAGTCGCAGAAGGTTATGTTCTGTTACTATAATAATTAGCGTTAATTGTAAATAATATTGAAATAAATTCAATTTGTCATCTCGTTTTTCAATTCTAAATCAATTTCCAGGCTATATTAAGATTAATGTTCATGTTATTCTCTAGATTATATCAAGGTCAATGACATTCTTCCTCGGAAAAAATCAATACTTTCGTCTCTGCGCACATCTCACAATTTAGAAGGTCAATTCCGCTATTCACTTAGATAACCATAACATGAATACTTATGAATAATTTCAAGTTAGAAATATGGTCGAGCATAAAAAATCGTATGAAACTTGCCTATAATGGTAATTAATTCGCTCGTATGAAAATTATGAAACACGCTTGCGCTCGTTTCATAAACAAACATACTCGCGTCTTAATTACTACCATTATAGGCTCGTTGCATAATATACTATTACGAAGCAGTAATGCAGTAGCGCCTCATGTCTGTATTTGTTCGAATCAGTGCTAACAGTCAGGTAACTACAGGCCGAGGCACAGTTACAAGCTGAAGCACAGATAACTGTAAAGATGACGATAACTATTGTTTCGAAAACTCGTTTTAAACATATCAGCACGTTAAACCGTAGATAACTCTGTATGTCCAGGTAACTGTCTTTCCGGAAAGCGGGAATTAGTGTAGTCGATGTGGGTTTGGGAATGCGCGTAGGTTGAGAGTTAGCGCAATAGATCGTAAAAGGTCACAGTTGTGGGCTATTGTGCTTCCTCCGTAAATTGTACTCCATTCCATTCTAACTAAACTGGGTGTCCCGTGTTGTAGATTACGGTAGGTGAATGAACAGTGTCCCGGATAGAGGAATTCAAGAAAATTATGTTGTCCACTTATCTTTCATATCTTGATTGGAGGTAGCAAAACAGCCCATTTCATTGACCGAAATGTTCGTGGACTCAGGCCACTCTCCATTGCTAGTCCAAACCGTACCTGTAGGATCTACTGTACGTGTGAGGTGCTGTAACATGTATCACGTGATGTAATACCAGTGGAATGGACAAGCATTTTAACTCTATACATTATGTACCAGTTAGTTCTACATAGGTGTTCAACATGGGAAATCAGTCGTGTGCAAGTTATATCATTCCTGTATGTTTGACGGGAAAATTTTATAAGGGAAAATGTTAAGAGGCTAAAAGACATTGAATTGCACTGACGAAATAATAATAATAATAATAATAATAATAATAATAATAATAGTAATAATAATATTTATTTATTCTGGTGTAGTTAAGGCCATCAGGCCTTCTCTTCCACAACACCAGGAATACAAGTACATTAATAGAAATAAACAGAAAAAAAGCACTATATACAAAATAAAGCTACACAAAAAATAAAGAGAGAGAGAAAAAAACACTATAAACAAAGTAAAGCCACACAAAAATATACACAGGTTGCAGTCACACAGACTTTAAATGAGTGATTAAGTATCATAATTGATTGTATCCTAACTAATTAACTAACATAAACAAGAAACTTGCAATTTTTATGTAGATTAAAAAAATAAAAATAAAAAAAAAAAAACACAAATCAATACTTCTAGCAATACGTAAAAACATTAACCAAGAGAAAATTTTACAATTTAATTTTGAATTGTGATAAAGTCAGGCAGTCCCTGACTTCATTAGGTAACGAATTCCAGAGGCGAGGTATTTCTGCAGTATAGGAAGATGAGTATAAAGACGTTCTATGATTAGGGTGCTTGATGTCGGTTTCGAAGAGTTGCAAGAAATTGAAAGCGCGATAACAGATAATTCGGAGTAGAAGTATGCATGATTCTAAACAAAAGAGACAGTGAATGTATTGGTCTTCGTTCTTTCAGACGCACCCGTGAAAGTAACTGGAGAGAAGGTGTTATATGGTCAAATTTACGAGTATTGCAGATGAATCGTATGCACACATTATGAACACGTTGTAGTCTCTCAGCTAAGAGTGAACTTACATTAGTTAGCAAGGAATTGCAGTAATCAAAATGGGGCATTACAAGCGTCTGAATAAGATTCTTTTTTAGACTAAGTGGTAGAAATTCTTTCATATGGAACAAGGAGTGAAATTGAGAAAATATTTTTTTGCAAATGTGTGTTACTTGAGTGTTCCAATTTAGATCGCTATCCATAAAAATGCCAAGATTTTTAACTGTTTCACTATATTTAACAATAATCCCATTCAATATTATATGTGGTATAGTACTACTATCAAGAGTGCTTCGTAGACGATTATGTCCCATTACGATTGCTTGCGATTCCTCTGGATTTAATCTTAATCCAAATTTATGTGCCCACAGTGAAATCGAATTCAAGTTTTCGTTTGTTTTGTTTACTGCGCCACTAGTCTTGTCAGGGTGGAAATGCAAATAAATTTGCAAGTCGTCAGCATACATATGGTGTAATATATTATTATTATTACTACTACTGCTACTGCTACTGCTACTGCTGCTACTGCTACTGCTACTACTACTACTACTACTACTACTACTACTACTACTACCACTACTACCACTACCACTACCACCACCACCACTACCACTACCACCACCACCACCACCACTACCACTACCACTACCACCACCACCACCACCACCACCACCACCACCACCACCACTACTACTACAACAAGTATATTCCCCACTAATTTCTTATCTCCTGCATTTTGTCTCTCTTAAGTTGGCAGGTCTGATGTTACTTGCGCTCTGCGATTGTCAATAATGGCTTAAGACATTAAGTTCAACATTCCTCTGATACGACTGTAAGCTAAATCTAACTATACAACCTAATTGTTCTTAGTGATTTCAGTGTTTGTTTACATTTTATTTCGGTATTCAGATGGATGTCAGAGGCAAGAAGTCACTGGCGTAGCTAAGGGAGAAGGAATAAAATTGGTCTCCTGGTTCGAAGTTGTGTTCGGTTGTAGTTCGAATCTCTCTTGGGGTATTTAAATATTGTTGAATTTTCTGCAAGGTTGTTCCCAATTGAAGAGTCCACTGCAAGAATGATGGATGTCACTTTCTTGTCGAAAATGAACCAGACTGTCAATGCATAGCTTAAGAGATATAGAATGTACATAGAGAGTTATATGGCATTAACACTGATAGTCATTGTCCAGTAATGATCGGAAAATCTCAGTTAAGCTTTGAGCGCTAAGCATTTCAAACTTTCAGTTGCTTCTCCTGCAAAATGTATTCCAAATAACATCCATCATTCTTGCAGTGGACTCTTCAATTGTAAAACAATGTGAGATAATTCATGGCGAAACCTCGGTGTCATCTCGTGAAACACCATCTCTCTATCAGCAGTTCCACAGCCACCACATAACACGATATTTGTTGCAGCGTTGTTAAATATCCACTGTAAGAAGGAGCAAGGGACGAAGCAATTTTCATACCAACTCCAGTCCCAGCTCAGTTTCGAATCCTGGCTTTGGAAGTCGCAAGACAGGACAACTTTATGTGCGTATTTTATTGCGAAGCAGTATACTTGACGTTTGCATAATAATTTAAGTGTGGTAGGTCTGCATGAAGTCAAGTAGGAACACGATTCCATTGCAAGTTATTTCAGATTTACAGTATATAGGCATAATAAATCTTGTCTTTTCTATTGCAATGTTGCAGCCATATGTCTTCAGACATGGACGAACCACAATATGTCTCTTGAAATAAGAAATGAAACCTCTTAGAACAAAGAATATCGCTGCACGCGAGTAGATTTATTGAAAGCTACTGAAAATACTGTATATACACGTAAGGATGTAAAGTTCTCTGTTGCAATCGATTCGACGGTAGAGGAGCATAGCGAGTTCTTTGGTGAGTGGACCTTAGTTTGATTTCGGGCGAATCCCGCAAGATTTGTGGAGAGTTTGTTTCATCCTAGTTCTGTTAGCCTGTTCTATCGATGCTGCTTCATCGTGATCTTTTTCTCTGAATGGTTTTTATAATTGAAAAAAGGAATTGTTGGTTAGCAGGTTAGGATCATTGCTCGCAAATAGAACGGTAGAACTTGGATGATGATTGATGACAAATAGAGTGGTGCAAATGGATTCTTAATTTGTTTGGTTTCAGCTCCCATTCTATTCTGGTTTCACCGTTCTCAATACGATTGGTTGGTAGTCAATTGTAGCCCCAGGCAACAGCTGATGAATTTCCGAGAAGATTTTTGGGTGGTGGTGTCAATAGTAATTGAAGGGTTGATGGCAAAAACCGGACCAAACCAAAATATTAATTTTTCAGAAAACGGAAAAAAAAACTGTCCCTCACGTTTCTCATACAATAAAATAATCTAACATATTTTATGTAGGTATATCATATATCTACCAACTTTGGTCAAAAGTTTCACGGTTATCTTTTGTATGGTTTCTTGGGGGGAAAAACATTTGGGCATATCCACTTTTTGCAGAAAATTTAATATGTACACACATTAATTGGGGGAAAGTACTGGGTGTTCATTTCAAAGTGTGTCATGACGTCACTGTTGTGAGTCAGCGATTTGAAGTGAGTTTCGGCTTTTATGTCAGAGACGTTGCCTATTATTCAAGGCGTTCAACCTGAACTTGAGAACGTGTACTGTATAACTTGAACGTCTTAGCAACAGATGGTAGTCTGTACGGTCTCCGTGCTACCATAACCTCTTTCGAACTGTTTTTTGCGCGGGCAAGTCCTACGCAGGGTATTTTTTTATCATCGGTTGCGTACGGCAACATTCCACAACACAAATCAAATGCTCCGTGTCCATGTTGACCGTCCAAGTTAATGTCAACAAATGCGTAAGTAATCGTCTTAATCCTCTCCCCATATCCCGACAGTAAGAAAAAAACTCACCTCGGTACGTGTTTCCAAACAGTTCACATTCCTCCCACTACCGGCGTTACCGTATGTATAGGTATGTACTCTTCAGAATGAACGCCGTACTTGCTAGGCAACTTCTCTGGCACATAGGTAATACGCCTTTGCGGATGTGTAGGAAGATTGAAATCTCTAGGCTCATTGGCTAGCCACATGACGGCATACAGCGAGCCATGACACACTTTGAATTGAACGCTGTATATGAAAGCATGTTTCATTCATAATGTCAACTTATCAACATACAAATATATAGTAGAAAAGTTTTCCGGGCTATGAGGCCGTGGTCTGTTGGTTGTGAGACCAAACGTTTCGTTCACTGCTGCGGTGAACATCTTCAGTGGTGTCTATTGCTGGTGCGGCTGGTTCTACTGCGTGTGCTGATTACAGTCTGCGCGAAAAGAGTGAGTGGGAAGTGGGAGGAGAAACTTTAAAGGTACGTGAAAACACGTCCTTTTTGCAAGGGGGGAGTTGGGGCTGTGATAAAACTGAATATGTGAGCTCCAAGCCTCTTGGCCACTTGTCTCACTTCGGGTTTCGCCGCCCCAGTGAAGGAGCGCTAGAAATTTCCAGTGGGTAAGCCGAAAATGGACGTAACTGATTAGCTACAACATACGGGGGGGGGAGGAGGGGCAGAAGTACAGCGACCTGATCCGGAGGAGAGACGCGATGGAGGAGAAGTCTAGGCACGAAACGGTGATAGCCAGTTTGGCTGTTTGAGGATTCGAACGCGTAGGGATTAACCTTACAATAGCCAATTGGCGCTTTGTTTATTTTCCTCAGATCAGGAGACCAGCCAATTGGCTCCTTGATGACTCCAGTGATCTGTACAAGGGGACGATTGAACCCTGCCAGGGCCCGAGTTCGATGTGAACAATCATTAATCTTGAGCCGTCACCAATGTCTGGGGAAGTGAATTCAGGTCCGTGGCCCATTTCTTTTAGGGCTCATCCCGACATTTGTCTTAACGCCTTAGGAAAACCACGGAAAAACCTTAGGCAGGATGAGATGTCTCAATTTTAGAGACTAGCCAGTTGGCTCTTAGGTAAAATGACTTGATTCGATGGATGTAGACTAGCCAATTGGCTCTATTACAACTCCATCGATCAGCAAAACGGATTTATTGGGGACGATATGTTAGCTCAAGTTATTTAACCATCATAACGGTATTAGCCAATTGGCTTTTTGATGGTTTCTGTCAGATCCGGAGAATAGTCAATTGACTCTTCACTCCGTAGACATGTAAGAGGGATAGACTGGATTTATAGCCCGAGTTAGAGCAGGCCATTTCACAGCGGTTGCTTATTAGATTAAGTCATGAATTAATAATCTACTACCTAAATCTGGGAGTGACACCTGCCTCCCTGTTTTCCTGTCTTAAGAGAATAGCTAGTGGACCTGTCTGGTGTCTTCGCCGTAACCTAGGATCATACCGGCCAAGGCCAGATATGAGCGGGTTGGGGCTGGCACGAGCGGCCTCATACAGGTTTCTAGCCAATCGAGCAATGAACTCGTCTACGGTTGGCAAGTTTAGCTCATCGTGGAACTTCTCTCTCGAAGCGACTCGCGGGAGATGTGTTATGATACGAATCACCTGGTTCTGGATAACTTGGAGTTTCCGGAGATGGGTCACTGCCGCGAACCCCCATGCGGGTGCGGCATAGGTTATTACAGACCGAATGAGGGCCTTATACATGGTAAGTCCTACCCCCAGGTTGTCAGGAGTGAAGGCCGCCAGAATGGGATAGTGTCTAACTATCAATCCATTGGCCTTACGAAGAAGGGAATGGATATGATCTCGGAACGTAAGATGAGAGTCCATAATGATCCCTAAGTATTTAATTTGGTTCATCCACGGCATTGCTTGTCCGAAAAGTGTGGGTGGAGGTGGTATGTCTTCGAGCCTCGCTCTTAGTGAAAAGAGTATGGCCTGACATTTATCTACATTGACCTTGATTCTCCAGTCGTGGAACCACGGCTGGAGGTGATCTAAGATCGACTGCAATCTACGCGACGCTAACCTGTAGGTTTTGCCCATCGCCAAGAGGGCAGTGTCATCTGCATAGATATACAGATGGCTACTTCTGCCGTGGATATAGCGAAACGGGAGGTCATTAATGAATATATTGAAAAGTATGGGACCGATAATCGATCCCTGCGGGACTCCTGCGTGAATTTCACGAGGGGTGGAGAAACTAGTGCCTACTCGGGTCTTGAATGTACGGCCTCGGAGGTAATCTGAAATGAGGCGTACCATTCCATCTGGGACTCCCATGCCCAGTAGCTTAACCAGGAGCCCTTCATGCCAAACCTTGTCGAATGCTCGCTCGATGTCCAGGTAAGCTGCAGCTACGACACGCTTCGTGCTCATGCCCCAGGTAATGTCCTCCGTCATGCGGAGTGCCTGGAGTGTAGTGGAACGACCAGGGTGGAAGCCGAACTGCTCGTTCCTGTTTTGAGGCAACACTACTTCAGTGAGGCGTCTATGTATGACCCTCTCCGCCAGTTTGCTGAGACAACTGAGGAGACTAATAGGCCTATAGTTGCTTGGATTCGTCTTATCCTTTCCGGGCTTTGGAAAGAGAACTACGTGAGCCTCCTTCCAGGGAATGGGATAGTGACCGGAAGCCAAGATGTTATTAATTATTTCCGCTATGCGCTTCATAGCTGACCTTGGGAGATGCTGCAATGTAATTCCTTGGATACCGTCGGCTCCTGCGGCCTTATGAGGGCCGAGGCGACGAATGAAATGGGCGACCTCGTGGGTGTTCGTAGGTCGTATCCCATTTTCCGGCTCCCTGCTAAGGAGGTCTCGAACCGATTCCTCAACAGCTCTGATATGGGGTAAGTTTAAATTTTGTTCCACGGGTTGAAAAGTGGTCTCTAGAACGTCTGCCAGTGCGGTAGCTTTCTCCTCAGGAGTAAAGGCCGTGGCATCTGGACCGACTATTAATGGGTGTATAGATTGAGACGGATTGGACAGAGTTCGAGATACACGCCAGACATCTGACATGTTTCTGCTGTCCATCGTCTCAACCTTGGATTTCCAAGCATCCACGACCATTTCGTGGACCGCCTCACTGATCCGCCTGCGCAAGCGGTTCATCTCTACTCTATGTTCATCTAACCTAGTACGCTTCCACAATGTCCTGGCTCTATTGCGGGCGATCTTTAGGTCTCTAATATAGGCTGGCAGCTGCATCCGTCCTGGTTGTGGAGACCGTTTCGGTATTGCTGCATCCATTGCCTTTTTAATGCACTCCGTCAGGTCGCTAACTGACCTATCTATCCCTGCCGGAGTAACTTCGGGCGGGAGTGATGGAAGCGTAGCGGCTACCTGGTCTTGAAAGAACACCCAGTCTGCCGCCTTGTAATTGAATTTCTCAGCGGTTGGGGAGAGTTCGACTGGGTGCATGATCTCCATGATCACCGGTAGGTGGTCGGATGGAAGATCATCCAGAGTTGTTAATCTCGCCCTGGTTGTGAGACCTTTTACCAGAGCAATATCTAGGATATCGGGAACTTGATTAGCAGCATCTGGTACGTGTGTGGGGTCCCTAGGGGCCATCACAACGTACCCGTTTCCTGTGGAATGTTGAAAAAGTCTATCGCCCTGCCGATTGGGGCGTCTACAGTTCCAGCTAGCGTGCTTCGCATTGAAGTCGCCGGCGACTATGAACCTATCTGTGAGACTTGTCACTATATCTAAATCCCGTTCAATGAGTGTGCCCGGGGGACTGTAGGCAGCCATAAGTAGAAAGGGGATTCTACCTATGTAGGCTCTAATAGCTACTGCCTCTAACGTCGCTAGCTGGGGAAGGAGATACTCACAGTGCGCGATCGTAGATCGAACGAACACCGCTACACCTCCGCCTCTTCTAACTGGTCTATCCAATCTATAAATTTTAAACCCCGCGCATCTGAAATTTACTTGGGGTGTCAGGAACGTTTCCGTTACAAATGCTATGTCTATATTATTTACGTCCAGAAATGCCCTAAACTCGTTTCGAACATGTCCAAGGCCCCTGGCGTTCCATATACACATCCTAGCAGCTCCGTCATTTCGTCTGGCCATTAGGGGAAACGAGGGAGGTTAGGAGTTTAAATAACTCCGGGAGGGCGGACATAGGATTCTCCATCAGGAGAACTATCACCCTAGTTAATCTTTCTAGGATTGGGGCGAGCGGCAGGTTAGGGTTAGCTAGTTGCACCGCCTCAGCAAAGTTCTGAACTTGCTCGAGGGTAGCACCTGGATCGGTCACGCCTTTCGAGGTACTTGCAACAGCTTACTGCTGGGCTGGAGGGACAGGGGCTGAGGTGGGCTCTGCCGTGGTAGTCTTAGTGAGTTTTCTGCTGCCCTTGTTGCGCTTAGGGCGCACAGTCTGCGCTGGCTGCATCGTTGTATATATAGTGCGGGAGGGGGGGGCTTGCTGTTGTCGCCTCGGTCCGCGCTCGAATGTGCTTCGCGGGCGGGTTTGCTGTTTTCCACGCGCTCCGCGTCCGAGCTTGTGTTGTTTAATTGTGCTACGCGGGCGGGTTTGATGTTGGTTTTCCTTAATGCCGGATACCAGGCCTTGTTAACCTTGAGGCCTTCTTCTTTTCGATTGAAATTGTTCTTATGTTTATATATTTCAATCGCCTCTCGGTGTAGCCTCGCGTAGAAATGTGGTGTGTCGCTGAGTGTATCGGTGAATGAATGAATGAATGAATGAGTGGGGGGAAGTGGGAGGAGAAACTTTAAAGGTACGTGAAAACACGTCCTTTTTGCAAGGGGGGAGTTGGGGCTGAGAAAAACTGAATATGTGAGCTCCAAGCCTCTTGGCCACTTGTCTCACTTCGGGTTTCGCCGCCCCAGTGAAGGAGCGCTAGAAATTTCTAGTGGGTAAGCCGAAAATGGACGTAACTGATTAGCTACAACATACGGGGGGGGAGGAGGGGCAGAAGTACAGCGACCTGATCCGGAGGAGAGACGCGATGGAGGAGAAGTCTAGGCACGAAACGGTGATAGCCAGTTTGGCTGTTTGAAGATTCGAACGCGTAGGGATTAATCTTACAATAGCCAATTGGTGCTTTGATGATTTTTCTCAGATCAGGAGACCAGCCAATTGGCTCCTTGATGACTCCAGTGATCTGTACAAGGGGACGATTGAACCCTGCCAGGGCCCGAGTTCGATGTGAACAATCATTAATCTTGAGCCGTCACCAATGTCTGGGGAAGTGAATGCAGGTCCGTGGCCCATTTCTTTTAGGGCTCATCCCGACATTTGTCTTAACGCCTTAGGAAAACCACGGAAAAACCTTAGGCAGGATGAGATGTCTCAATTTTAGAGACTAGCCAGTTGGCTCTTAGGTAAAATGACTTGATTCGATGGATGTAGACTAGCCAATTGGCTCTATTACAACTCCATCGATCAGCAAAACGGATTTATTGGGGACGATATGTTAGCTCAAGTTATTTAACCATCATAACGGTATTAGCCAATTGGCTTTTTGATGGTTTCTGTCAGATCCGGAGACTAGTCAATTGACTCTTCACTCCGTAGATCTGTAAGAGGGATAGAATGGATTTATAGCCGAGTTAGAGCAGGCCATTTCACAGCGGTTGCTTATTAGATTAAGTCATGAATTAATAATCTACTACCTAAATCTGGGAGTGACACCTGCCTCCCTGTTTTCCTGTCTTAAGAGAATAGCTAGTGGACCTGTCTGGTGTCTTCGCCGTAACCTAGGATCATACCGGCCAAGGCCAGATATGAGCGGGTTGGGGCTGGCACGAGCGGCCTCATACAGGTTTCTAGCCAATCGAGCAATGAACTCGTCTACGGTTGGCAAGTTTAGCTCATCGTGGAACTTCTCTCTCGAAGCGACTCGCGGGAGATGTGTTATGATACGAATCACCTGGTTCTGGATAACTTGGAGTTTCCGGAGATGGGTCACTGCCGCGAACCCCCATGCGGGTGCGGCATAGGTTATTACAGACCGAATGAGGGCCTTATACATGGTAAGTCCTACCCCCAGGTTGTCAGGAGTGAAGGCCGCCAGAATGGGATAGTGTCTAACTATCAATCCATTGGCCTTACGAAGAAGGGAATGGATATGATCTCGGAACGTAAGATGAGAGTCCATAATGATCCCTAAGTATTTAATTTGGTTCATCCACGGCATTGCTTGTCCGAAAAGTGTGGGTGGAGGTGGTATGTCTTCGAGCCTCGCTCTTAGTGAAAAGAGTATGGCCTGACATTTATCTACATTGACCTTGATTCTCCAGTCGTGGAACCACGGCTGGAGGTGATCTAAGATCGACTGCAATCTACGGGACGCTAACCTGTAGGTTTTGCCCATCGCCAAGAGGGCAGTGTCATCTGCATAGATATACAGATGGCTACTTCTGCCGTGGATATAGCGAAACGGGAGGTCATTAATGAATATACTGAAAAGTATGGGACCGATAATCGATCCCTGCGGGACTCCTGCGTGAATTTCACGAGGGGTGGAGAAACTAGTGCCTACTCGGGTCTTGAATGTACGGCCTCGGAGGTAATCTGAAATGAGGCGTACCATTCCATCTGGGACTCCCATGCCCAGTAGCTTAACCAGGAGCCCTTCATGCCAAACCTTGTCGAATGCTCGCTCGATGTCCAGGTAAGCTGCAGCTACGACACGCTTCGTGCTCATGCCCCAGGTAATGTCCTCCGTCATGCGGAGTGCCTGGAGTGTAGTGGAACGACCAGGGTGGAAGCCGAACTGCTCGTTCCTGATTTGGGGCAACACTACTTCAGTGAGGCGTCTATGTATGACCCTCTCCGCCAGTTTGCTGAGACAACTGAGGAGACTAATAGGCCTATAGTTGCTTGGATTCGTCTTATCCTTTCCGGGCTTTGGAAAGAGAACTACGTGAGCCTCTTTCCAGGGAATGGGATAGTGACCGGAAGCCAAGATGTTATTAATTATTTCTGCTATGCGCTTCATAGCTGACCTTGGGAGATGCTGCAATGTAATTCCTTGGATACCGTCGGCTCCTGCGGCCTTATGAGGGCCGAGGCGACGAATGAAATGGGCGACCTCGTGGGTGTTCGTAGGTCGTATCCCATTTTCCGGCTCCCTGCTAAGGAGGTCTCGAACCGATTCCTCAACAGCTCTGATATGGGGTAAGTTTAAATTTTGTTCCACGGGTTGAAAAGTGGTCTCTAGAACGTCTGCCAGTGCGGTAGCTTTCTCCTCAGGAGTAAAGGCCGTGACATCTGGACCGACTATTAATGGGTGTATAGATTGAGACGGATTGGACAGAGTTCGAGATACACGCCAGACATCTGACATGTTTCTGCTGTCCATCGTCTCAACCTTGGATTTCCAATCATCCACGACCGTTTCGTGGACCGCCTCACTGATCCGCCTGCGCAAGCGGTTCATCTCTACTCTATGTTCATCTAACCTAGTACGCTTCCACAATGTCCTGGCTCTATTGCGGGCGATCTTTAGGTCTCTAATATAGGCTGGCAGCTGCATCCGTCCTGGTTGTAGAGACCGTTTCGGTATTGCTGCATCCATTGCCTTTTTAATGCACTCCGTCAGGTCGCTAACTGACCTATCTATCCCTGCCGGAGTAACTTCGGGCGGAAGTGATGGAAGCGTAGCGGCTACCTGGTCTTGAAAGAACACCCAGTCTGCCGCCTTGTAATTGAATTTCTCAGCGGTTGGGGAGAGTTCGACTGGGTGCATGATCTCCATGATCACCGGTAGGTGGTCGGATGGAAGATCATCCAGAGTTGTTAATCTCGCCCTGGTTGTGAGACCTTTTACCAGAGCAATATCTAGGATATCGGGAACTTGATTAGCAGCATCTGGTGTCTTCGAACCTAATTTTATGTTCGCCTTCCAGATAAGCATGTTCAGCTACAGCCGATTTATCTACGTAGCCAAGGCGGCAGTTTCTTCTATGTTCGGAGATCCGAGACCACGGCCTCATAGCCCGGAAAACTTTTCTACTATTGACGCCGGCCGTGAAAGCCTACACTCCAATATACAAATATATATTTCATAAGTGTATTATTAAATTAAAAAAAAACTTTATGTTGGGATGATTTCCTGAACAACAAAAACAATATTGCTATGTTTATATTTTTCTCTTTCTAAATCTGTGTCCTTCAGTCTTTGAATTCTAGACACGTCAGGTATATCAAGTACCGAATAACAACACAATGAACTGTGCTCAATAAAAAATATTATTATTATTATTATTATTATTATTATTATTATTATTATTATTATTATTATTGTAGGGTGATCTGCGAGTGTTAATTTTCTTGTACCGTATCAATGATGGCGTGCGAGAAATTGCTTTGAGGAATTTGCCAATAAATATTTGAATTAATTTTAATATGAATTCCGCTTTATATTGAATGAATTAATTAAATCTTTAAAATTATGATCGTACTTCACCGAAATACTATTGAGCCGTGGTGGCTCTGAGGTAGCGTACGCGCTGCCTATCCAAGCAGTCCGTAGTTAAATTCCCGGCATAGGCAATGGAAGAAATTTATCTTTAGTCATTTGTCCTTTGTCTTGTGATTGTCCTGTGAGGTCTCTGCGGTGGCCCTGCGTTAATTCGACATCAGTGTATAGGTGTCTATACCCGGGCCGTCGTAATCTTGCACCTGACAGCTTTGCATAATTTTGTATGTATTTTTTATTGGGTTATTTTACGACGCTGTATCAACATCAAGGTTATTTAGCGTCTGAATGATGTGAAGGTGATAATGCCGGTGAAATGAGTCCGGGGTCCAGCACCGAAAGTTACCCAGCATTTGCTCGTATTGGGTTGAGGGAAAACCCCTGAAAAAACCTCAACCAGGCAACTTGCCCCGACCGGGATTCGAACCCGGGCCACCTGGTTTCGCAGTCAGACGCGCTGACCGTTACTCCAATGGTGTGGACTGTTGTATGTATGTATGTATGTATGTATTCACACTGCAATGGGTATATACCCGGTGGCAGTGGTAACTAACTACACTCAATAATAAACTTATTAATTAAAATACAATTAATAATAATAATAGTAATTAATAATAATAATAATAATAATAACAGGGAATATCCTAAATTAAATGAAGCACGATCACTTAAAATAACATTTAAAATAAATCTAATTTGTATCTTAAACCTAAGTTCGAACTAAAACCCACGAGTATGATATGTTCATATCTGCACAAGTACCTTTCAACATTACACTCATTTCGCTGTCAACTCATTCACTGCACTGGAACTACGACACATTTCACTGGTAGCGAGAGATGCGATGCTGCCACGATGATCACTACACCACGGCTGTCTTAACTTAAGCGGAGTTTACTATTGTATACCATTAATTTGAATGGTAATTATTACGTAATTCCGTTCTTTATTGCTGTCCTCTTAGAAAGGGTAAAAGTGTTTGATTACCACTATACCACTATATTACTTTATCTGCACGAATGGAGGGACGTCCATATATGCGGACAAATTCCTTTTCCTGCACGTAAAATTGATGAATCCTTTGCACCTATACTGACATCCGACTATTTATGCAAATGATTGTCACTACGTGTGTTACCAGGTTTTTGCGATATTTCACAGCAGCACTACAAATTTATTTGTAACTTTATAATACTAACACACAAATTAAACACGTGGTAGTAACATCATGTAACACAACGTGCAGCAAACTGGCAACACAGCAGCGCTTCGCGTAGCAGCTGATAGAAAATGCTGCGTTCTGACTGGTTCAGAAGGCCACCGCACAGCGTTCTTCAATTATTTCATTGGAAGGGTTGCCAACGCAAATAACTGTCAGGTGCAAGGTTACAATGACCTGGGTATAGTGTTAGTTCAGAGACAATAACCTGACTCCCCTACACTGCAGTGGTCTGTGAGTTGGTAGTACGGGGGAGATAAAACGGAAAAAGAAAGGAAGGAACACTCAGAAGTACATAACTCGGTTAGCTGAAGACCAATTTTATTCCTTCCTCCTGAGCTATGCCAGTGAATTCTCACCTCTTACATCCATCTGAATAAGGAATTAAAAAGTATACAATAAGCGCCGAAATCACTAAGAAGAATAATTAAGTTGTATAGTTCGATCAAACTTACAGCCGTATCTGAGGAATGCTAAACTAAATGTCTTAGGTAATTATTGACAATTGCAGAGCGCATGTAACATCAGACCTGCCAAATTGCGAGAGATGAAATGCAGGAGATAAGAATTTAGTGGGGAATATAATAATGACAATGATAATGACAATGATGATAATAATAATAAAATAATAATAATCATCATCATCATCATAATCATCATCATAAAAATAGCAGCAATGGGATAAAACCATAAATTAAACACAAAAGTTATGCTATCACCTCTAAATCCAGAGATTATTTGCTTAGAGTCAAAATTGGATGAGAAAAGAAGATAAAAGAACAATGAAAACACGCATTTTAATTTGAGAGAATCCTTCAAACTACAAAAGCTATTAGTTAGGAGTAACCAAATTAGTAATCTGTAAAAAGCTAAGTAAATAAGTGAAACGATGAATTGGAATAAGAATAGTAAAAGATTTGGGAATAGTAAATATAGTGAATAATGAGTTTATTATGATAATATATCGAAATAGAAGAGTTTATAAGTCATGAATAGTTAGGCCTATAGCAACGGTCATCAGCACAGAGCACTCTGGGACTAGCGTCTCTTACCCGCGGAAAAGACACTGCACTATGGTGCATTCGTAGCTGCTGGCGGGGTTGCTCTCTACCTCTTCCTGCTGCTCCGCTTATCCTTTATCCATTTCAGCGAGTGCTGACGACCACTGGCCTATAAGATAAGAACATTAATTTAAAGTGTGATATGTTGGTATTGATAAATGAGGAAAGGATAATTCAGTTAAATAATTAATAACAGAGAATAGGAGAATAGCATAAGAATCTTTTAAAGCAGAGGGAGGAAAATGTCTGAGATGAGTGATAAGAGGGTAGACGAAAACTGAGAATTAGTATCAGAAGAGTCATATTAGAAGGTTATTTACATATATTATTATTATTTCATTATTATTATTATTTCATTATTATTATTATTATTTCATTATTATTATTATTATTTCATTATTATTATTATTATTTCATTATTATTATTTCATTATTATTATTATTTCATTATTATTATTATTTCATTATTATTATTATTATTATTATTTCATTATTATTATTATTATTATTTCATTATTATTTTATTATTATTATTATTATTTCATTATTATTATTTCATTATTATTTCATTATTATTACTATTTCATTATTATTTCATTATTATTACTATTTCATTATTATTTTATTATTACTATTATTATTTCATTATTATTATTTTATTATTATTATTTTTTATTATTATTTTATTATTATTATTTTATTATTATTATTTCATTATTATTATTATTTCATTATTATTATTATTATTTCTTTATTATTATTATTATTTCATTATTATTATTATTATTATTTCATTATTATTATTATTATTATTATTATTATTATTTCATTATTATTATTATTATTTCATTATTATTATTATTATTATTATTTCATTATTATTATTATTATTTCATTTTTATTATTATTATTTCATTTTTATTATTATTATTATTATTATTATTTCATTATTATTATTACTATTATTTCATTATTATTATTTTTATTATTATTATTATTATTATTATTTCATTATTATTGTTATTGTATTCGTGTTGCATTGAATGGTATAGTATAGCAGATATACAGTACAGTTTTAAATAGCATTAAACTCTTATTCGCGAAGTTGTTAAGTTAAGAAGTTGTTCATGGCACTAGTGAAATTATATGTTATATATGTATTTGATACGGGAATGACGGATTTGAGCTACAATGCATCAAATCCGCCATGTCCAGGCAAGATTAATTTGAAATAAATAAATACACAAATAAATATTAAATAAATAAATAAATATTAAATAAATAAATAAATATTAAATAAATAAATAAATATTAAATAAATAAATAAATGTTAAATAAATAAATAAATGTTAAATAAATAAATATTAAATAAATAAATAAATTTTAAATAAATAAATAAACATTAAATAAATAAATATTAAATAAGTAAATAAATAAGTAAATTAGTGAGTAAATAAATAAGTAAATGAGTGAGTAAATAAATAAATGAGTAAGTAAATAAATAAATAAATGAGTGAGTAAATAAATAAATAAATGAGTGAGTAAATAAATAAATAAATATGAGCGAGTAAATAAATGAGTAAATAAATATATATATGAGTGAATAAATAAGTGAGTAATTAAATAACTACTTCCATTAGTGGAGATTATTAGTACAGGTGGGAGTCTTAATCTCTCGCCAACCTGAGGACATAGTCTGTAATGGAGGTAATGTTATCTTTTAGTTCGAGTAAATAAATAAGTAAATGAGTGAGTAAATAAATAAGTAAATGAGTGAGTAAATAAATAAATAAATGAGTGAGTAAATAAATAAATAAATGAGTGAGTAAATAAATAAATAAATAAATGAGTAAATAAATAAATGAGTAAATAAATAAATAATTAAATAAATGAGTGAGTAAATAAATGAGTAAATAAATAAATATGAGCAAGTAAATAAATGAGTAAATAAATATATATATGAGTGAATAAATAAGTGAGTAATTAAATAACTACTTCCATTAGTGGAGATTATTAGTACAGGTGGGAGTCTTAATCTCTCGCCAACCTGAGGACATAGTCTGTAATGGAGGTAATGTTATCTTTTAGAGGCTAATGTAGTGAATTTTGTGATTTTTACATTGTTGCATCGAAGTTCGAAGTCTGAAGTAAAATGAATCGAACTCCATTATATAGAATTAATGCTAATGGAGCCGACACATACTGAACTAGGAAACGTTTCATCTGACACGACACGAAAAACGAGATCTCCAGCGTGGCACGTCATAATTATTCCGCATTTGTTTTGAATCTGACCGATACTATTGTTCAGACTTGCATCGAATAGTGCGGGATTTTCGCTCAGAATAGCAAGTTGCGTGCTGGGAACATTTTCGAGTCACATCTCAAGCATTCGTTTTAAAACTAAAGCATTAAACAGATCTTGAATTTGCACTGATAGTTGTACGTGTACTCTTCATTTCCTTGAGAGGTCCAGAATTCGCAGATAAATGTAGGCTCTGAGTTTTGACGTTAGATTTCAAGTAATCCCCATTGTACGCTTGGCATGTCTGCAACACGCAACACACGAAAATTGATAAGGCAAGCATGAGTTGTTCCCCGGACTGTAAATGGCTGAAGACCTACTAAATTCTAGCGCTTCAGTGGCTGTCAGTCAAGAAAAACATGCGGTAGGTAACCTTAACTAGGTTTACATGCAAGAAAATGTGGAAGTAGAGGTTTTTAGTTTGTTAGCGCCATGTTTGAGTGATAGCTTTAGTGAAGTAGTTGATAATGGTGTGATGAAATTGACTCAGAGTACTTCAGTCTCCACTTCCATATTCAATACTTCACACTTACATCATCTGCGAATAAAGTTACTGGAAAATTTTTCTCGCGAGACAATCAATTCCCAGGACAACTTTACAAGTATCAACCGCTAGGAGAGTATAGGCAACTGGCGTCCTCTAGGGGCTTGAGATGTGTAATTACATTATTATTATTATTATTATTATTATTATTATTATTATTAATATTACTTATTCTTTTTCCACGCCCGATTCTCTTTTAATGCTTTACTACACATTGGTTCGATCGAAACTCGAATATGCATCTGTAGCTTGGAACTCGATTACAACTACAGACTCGGCTAAATTAGAAAATATACAAAGAAAATTTATATCTTTATGTTCATTCAGATTTCTGCCCATTAATTCCGGGTACAGTTATGAGAGAAAATGTGATTATTTTAATTGTCAAAATCTATATGCTAGACGCCATGAGCTAGATTATCTGTTCTTTGTGAAGTCCTCAAAGGTGATATATCCTGTGACTCTTTCTTAAACAATATTACCTTACGTATTCCAACAAAAGATATGAGAGCCCACAAGCTTTTCCATTGTAGAAATTCGAAATTTCTTTCACCAGTCTCCAGATGCATTAAAAATGCCAACATGCATGGCTGCGAATTCGATCCCTTCAATGTATAGACTTAGTTTGCTCTTGGCAACGATTTATCATTTATGTATTCTTTTACGCATTATACTCAGTTATCATTGTCTCATAGTATTCTTAGTTATGTATTTTAAAGTCCTCCATTATTTATCCATTCATCGTCATTATTGTAATTGTATTTATGTGTAATAATTAATTTTGTATTATGTTTTTGTTATATTCTTTGTGCTGAACTGTAATTGGCCACTGGCTGTTGTACAGCACATTAAATATAAATAAATAAAATAAAA